>NC_134798.1:22642727-22670227 GCF_046742065.1 Oratosquilla oratoria
AGTTGCCCACTCCTCCCAAGGAGAAAATCACCGTTTACCACCATAATTCTTTTCATGATCGGTACCGCGAGGAGTGTGATGCCCTTAGGAATATCATCAAGAGAGGAGTCACCCCAACCAACAGAAATGCCATCATAGACTTGAGAATATTCTGCAAACCTAACCTCATTAGTTCCCTGATTATGAGGAATAGCACGGCGCCCAGGGCCCCGAGTGAGGCTACCACCAATGTTGTATACAAATTTTCATGTCAGGAGGGCCGCTGCGACGGCTCCAGCACATACATTGGCAGGACCTCCTCTACACTGCGGCGTCGCCTACAATCCCATAGAAACCAGGGATCAATTTTCCAGCATTTCACTGAAACACACAACATGAAGCCTCCTCTACAGAAGCTGCTAGACCAAACGGACATTCTTCACAAGGAGTCTGCCTTCAGGAAGCTGCAGATTGCAGAAGCAGTATCCATTACTTGCCAGCGCCCTACCATCAACATACAGCAAGCTGCTGATTTTATTCTCCCTTCCGCGCGCCCTGTAAAGAATAACCCCCTCCAGGAACAACAAGCCCTTAGACAGCAGCAGCCCCGCGAACAAATGGAACATGTCCAGCTAGTCAATCAGCGCCTAGGACCAGTAACCAGAGCAGCAGCAAATCAGGCCAGAGCTTCTAGACAAAATCCCACCCCCTTGGCTCCCGGACAAAATCCCACCCTCTTGGCTCCCAGACAAAATCCCACCCTCTTGACTCCCAGACAAAATTCTACCCTCTTGAATCCCAGACAAAATCCCACCCTCTTGGCTCCTAGACAAAATCCCACCCCCTTGGCTTCCAGACAAAATCCCACCCCCTTGGCTTCCAGACAAAATCCCACACCCTTGGCTCCCAGACAAAATCCCACCCCCTTGGCTCCCGGACAAAATCCCATACTGCACCTCTCAGCCAATGAGAGGCCAGTATTCCGTCTGAGCTAGGCAGGCTGAGCCTTATAAGCCCGCCCATCCAACCAGCGGTCATTATTCGTTGGAAGACCTTCAATATAGCAGAGCATCCTACAAAGCAGTCCTCACCCTGAAGACGCCTCACGACGAGGCGAAAAAACTATAGTTTCGGTGGAGTCAATAGTTGTTCAATACTATTACTATGCAAAAATATATCAGTTGGCATACACTGTGTATATTCTTTTGAGAGTCATGAATGACTACTTCCTGTCCCTCTCAGTTGCTAATAGGAAAGTATTCTCCAGATTAAAGAATACAGTCTTGAAGATTGTTAAAGCAACTAGTGCAGTTGATTTCAACCAGAATATGTATATATATATATATATATGTACATATACATATATATATATATATATATATATATATATATATATATATATTTTAAGTTCACAGCAGCTTCTGCGTTGACGACTTTTTTGCTGAGTAATTCTACATGTCTGACGATGGAACGGTGAGCAATGGGTAGCTCCCATAAAAAATGTCCGAAAGACATTGAAAGTTCTTGTAGACGATGAACACTTTATTATAACAAGCTTTCGACCTACATAGGTCATCTTCAGGTTCCGGTACAGGCAAAGAAGGGAACAGTTTATAAACGGAACTAAGGTACAGAATGGGAGAAAAGGAGGAACGTGATTGGTCGAGGTTGGCCAATAGGGATCTAGGCATTGACCTGGGATCCCGCTTGCGAACCTGCCTGAGCCGTACGTCGTTCGTCTTCTTCTCTAACAATTCTATAACTGTTTTGAAAGTTTCTATGGTTAGGAATGATGTACATATCAGTGATTTGAGAGTTGAGAGAAGGGTTTTTGTTTTTTATATAAAGGGCTTCCAATATACGTAGACGGGAGTAATCTTTTTCGATGTGCAGGATAGGATTCATTCGACTAGCATTTCTCTAGTCAGACTAGCCCCGTAAACCTCTCGTAGAGGTTGGACGTCTCTGTACTCCAGCTCTCTCAACAAATGCCCAGGAATCTTCGCCGGCCGGTGGTGGCGAGGGGATATATCTCCTTAGCTGCTGCCGGTCTGGCACAGGCCGACCTCTTCGTTGACGTCGGCAGGCGGGTTTACACCAAGACAAATACATATATTTCCCAAGTCACGTAATTCTCTGTTTTCAGAGTAGTGCTTGGAAGAAAAGAGGCACACGCACAACTTGCTCGTTGGCTTAGTAGAGGCCCAAACCGTCCCTCACCCAGAGCCCTCAATCTGATCGCAGGCTGGTCGACGGAGAGATTTGAGACACCTCTCTGTCTAACCGGCCCGCAACCTAACGCTGGCCTCTTCGCTGACGCTGGTGAGTGAGTTTACATTTCTGACATTTTACGCACAATTCCCAATCGCGTAATTCTCTGTTTTCAGAGTTGTGATTTGAAGGAAAGAGTTCATACAACACCCGCCCGCCTGCCCCCCCCTCGCACCGCCACTGAATCAATTCTACTGACATTCAAACCCAACCTGGGAAAATCAGGCTACTCAGGCCCCACCTGTGGCTTCTCAGAAACGCGCTCTACACGCTCGCTGGTGGTGGCGAGGAGATATATCTCCTTTGCTGCTGCCGGCCGACCTCTTCGTTGACGTCGGCAGACGGGTTTACACCGCCCGCCTGCCCCCCCTCGCACCGCCACGGATCATCTCTACAGGATCTCAAACCTAACTTGGGGAAAAGCAGGCTACTCAGGCCCCACCTGTGGCTTAACAGGAACGCGCTCTACACACGGGAAGTGAACTCTACTCACTTCCCGTAAGATACACACACACACCTCTCACGAACAGAGCCACGCCACACGCACAAACATCTACACTTACTTTTTCTTCGAATAAAATTCGCTTCCTTTCTAACTTTCTCTTCTACTACATCTTCTCATTTCAGTTTACCTCCCACTAAAGACTTTTCCATTTTTCCACCTTTCTCTACTACTACGCCTCCTACCATTTTCTAAACTTTCGTTGGCGATCCTAATCCTACTCCCGGCGTCGCCGCCCCCGTCCAAGCTCCCAGTCCATTTCTCCCAAGCCACGACCACAAACTGCCCCAAATCGCTCGCTAATTTGCCCGGTGTCAATAGCCCTCTTTTATACGCTACTATTTTTTCATTTTCTTACAGACATTCTTCCCCTCCCACAGAAACCGATCCCGCGCAAGCGGGTGGTCTTTCCTAGGAATTCAGAATTCAGAATTCAGTGCTTCTTCGGAGCTCCGTTTGATAGGTGGAGTGTAAGGCGCCTGGAGAGCTTCGTTGTAGTTCTTCCAATGTACGTAGAGGGCAGGGCTGCACAATTCCCTGAAAGGCATTTATATTCGTACACTAGATGGCTACGTTGAAGCTCTGGGATGTCAGTTTTCGGGCTGTTTTTCAGGAGGAGGTGATGTGTTTTCTTGTTTTTGTAGAAGATTGTAAGGTTCAGTCTGTCGTCCTTGTTGGTTGTTTCTACATATCTGGAAATTATATTCTTAAGGACTCTTTCATCTTGTTTGTATTGGCTGTTCATGTATGCACGGTCTCCTGTAGATGTTGCGGTATTTTCTTTGTTGTACCACCTGTCAAGTTGGATGTTGATGGCTTTGGAGACTTCTGTGTTAGGGTATCCATTATTCACGAGGACCTGGGTGGCTCGTTCTAATTCCTCATGGACGGTCTGCCAGCTACTGCAATGTGTGAGTGCTCTCCTCACATACACGGAGATTGGGGCGCGTTTGTACTTGTCAGGGCACTCACTCCTTTCGTTGAGGCAAAGTCCTGGGTTGGTCGGCTTACAGAATACTTTAGTGTAGAATCCATGAGGTTGCTGGTTAACTAAAATATCAAGGAAAGGAAGACGTCCGTCTGAACTGTTTTCTACAGAGAGATTGAGTCCCGAGGCCTTCTGAAGGCAATGGTGGAGGTGCCGTAGTTCGTCAACCTGGGCGTAGATTCGTGGCTTCTGTTGGATGGAAAAAACGTCTCTTTCTATGCGACCCATAAAGAAATTGGCAAAAAGAACGCCTAGGGGCGAACCCATAGCGACGCCGTCTATTTGCCGGAACATTCTGCCGTCGGGTGAAACATCAGAGATGTAGAACTTCTCAGCAAAAAAGTCGTGAACGCAGAAGCTGCTGTGAACTTCAATCAAAATTGTCTACATGAGAACCTGCTACCTAAATACACCAATATATGTATATATATATATATATATATATATGTATATATATATTATATATATACATATATATATATATATTTCTCTTTATCGTTCTCTTTTTACTTCTCTTTCTCTTTCTTTTCTCTTTCTCTTTCTTTTTCTCTTTCCGTTTCTCTTTCTCTTTTTCTTTTTCTTTCTCTTTCTCTTTCATTTTCTCTTTCTCTTTCTTTTTCTCTTTCCGTTTCTCATTCTCTTTTTCTTTTTCTTTCTCTTTCATTTTCTCTTTCTCTCTCTCTTTCTCTTTCTCTTTTCTTTCTTTTTCTCTATCTCATTCTCTTTCTATTTTTTTCTTTCTCTTTCTCTTTCTCTTTCTTTTTCTTTTACTCTTTCTCTTTCTCTTTTCCTTTCTATTTCTCTTTCTCTTTCTCTTTCTTCTTCTGTTTCTCTTTCTCTTTCTCATTCTTTTTCTCTCTCTCTCTCTTTCTCTTTCTACTTCTCTTTCTTTCTTTTTCTCTTTTTACTTTAATTTCACTTTAACTTTCTTCTTCTTTTCATCCTTGTTCTCCTCCTCGTTCTCTTTCTATTTCTGTTTTTATTTCTATGTCTCTTTCTATCTCCTAATTTTTGTCTTTGCCTTTTCCTTTGTATTTGTCTTTCTCTTTCTTCTGATCCTTCTCTTTCTCGTTTTATTTGTCTTTCTCTTCCTCTTTCACTTTCTAAGGATTACAAAGGATTACAAAGGCGGAGCATGCCGACAGGAGACCTTTTGATCCATATCTAGGTCGGATGTGAAAAAAAATCATATTAATGATAAGATAATAAATAAAAACTATAATAATGTAAATAACAAATAAAATACATAAATAAATGCATAGGTATAGTTAAATAATAAACAAACAGGTAAATAGTAAATAATAATAAATTGACATATAACTAATAATAAATGAAAATCAGACAGACAAATGATAACAAAACAAAACAAAATAATATAAGATAAATTATAATCATTACAGCATCTTACTTAGGTATTTATCTAAATGATTCTTAAAGCTTCGAACTGAACTACATTGCACTACCTGTGCAGGAAGTTTATTCCATTCATTAACTACACGGTTGGCAAAGTTGTTTCTACCTACTTCCAAATTGAATCTATTTCCGGACAGTTTGAGACCATTGTTTCTTGTCTGATTCTCATTCAATGTAAAAATTTGGTCACTTTTGATGTTGTCAATTCCCTTTAGAATTTCAAAGACCTGTATCAAGTCACCTCTGAGTCTACGCTTTTTTAGAGAAAACAGATTCATATGTTTTAGTCGATTTTCGTATGATTTATTTATTTATTTATATATATATTTTTTTTGTCTTTGTCTTTGTCTTTGTCTTTGTCTTTGTCTTTTGTTTTTTCTCTTTTCTCTTTCTCTTTCTCTTTCTCTTTCTCTTCCTCTTCCTCTTTTCTCTTTTCTCTTTTCTCTTTCTCTTTCTCTTTCCCTTTCCCCTTTTCTCTTTCTCCCTCTCTTTCTCTTTCTCTATATTTTTTCTTTCTTTCCTCTTTTTTTATCTATATGGCTTTCTCTTTCTCTTTCTTTTCTCTTTTCCTTTTGTCTTTCTATTTCTCTTTTTCTTTCTCTTTCTCTTGCTCTTTCTCTCTCTTTCTCTTTTTTTTCCTTTTGTCTTTCTATTTCTCTTTTTCTTTTTATTTCTCTTTCTCTTTCTCTTGCTCTTACTCTTTCTCTTTCTCTTTCTCTTTCTCTTTCTCTTTCTCTTTCTCTTTCTCTTTCTCTTTCTCTTTCTCTTTTTCTTTTTCCTTCTCTTTCTTTTTATCTTTTTCCTTTTTCTCCTTCTCCTTTTTTTCTTTCTCTTTTTGTTCCTATTTCTCTCTCTCCCTCCTTTACTTTTTCTCTTTGTTTTTGTATTTGTCCTTCCCTTATCTTTTTATCTTTCACTTCGTCCTTCTCCTTCTCTTTTTATTTTTATTTCTCTTCCTCTTCCTCTTCCACTTTATCTGTCTCTTTCTCTTTTTCTTTGTCTTTCTATATTCTTTCCCGATCTCTTTTTCTTTCTCTTTCTTTTTTTACTTACTCTTCCTCTTTCATTTTGTCCTTCTCGTTCTCTTTTTTTTTCTCTTTGTCTTTCTCTTTCTTTTTCTCTTACTTATTGTCATTCTCTTTTTTTTTATATCTTTTTCGTTCTCCTTCTCTCTTTCTTTTCCTCTTTTTATCCCTTTCTCCTTCTCTTTTTCTTTTTCTCTCTTTTATCCCTTTCTCCTCTCTCTTTTTCTTGTTCTCCTTCTCTTACTCTCTCATTCTTTTTCTCCTCTTTTTTTTCTTTTTCTCTTTCTCTTTTTTCTTTTTCTTTTTCTTTCTATCCCTCTTTCTATTTCTCTTTCTCTTTACCCTACTCTTTCTCTAACTATATTTGTCTCTCTCTTTCTCTTTCTCTTTCTTTGTATATTTCTTTTTCTCTTTCTCTTTCTCTTTCTCTTTCTCTTTCTCTTTCTCTTTCTTTTTCTTTTTCTCTTTCTCTTTCTCTTTCTCTTTCTCTTTCTGTTTCACTTTTTTTTCTCTTTCTCTTTATCTTTCTTCTTCTCTTTCTCTTTCTTTTTCTCCATCTCTTTCTCTTTCTCTTTCATTTTATCATTCACTTTCACTCTCTCATTCTCTCTCTCTTTCTATTTCTGTTTCTCTTCCTCTTTCGCTTTCTTTTTTTCTTTCTCTTTCTCATTCTCTTTTATTTTCTCTTTCTCCTTGTCTTTCTTATATTTTTTCTTTCATTTTCTCTTTCTCTTTCTCTTTCTCATTCTCTTTCTGTTTTTCTTTCTTTTTCTCTTTCTATTTTTTCTTTTTCTTTCTCCTTATCTTTCTCTTTCTCTTTTTCTTTCTCTTTTTTTTCTCTTTCTCTTTCTCATTCTCTTTCCCATAGTCTTTCTCCTTGTGTTTGTCCTTCTCTTTCTCTTTTTTTTCTCTCTCTTTCTTTTTCACTTTCTCTTTCTCTTTCTCTTTCTTTTTATCTTTCTCTTTCCATTTCTTAATCTCTCTCTCTTTCTCTTTCTTTTTCTATTTCTATTTCTCTCTCTTTTTTTTTTCTTTCTGTATCTCTTTCTGTTTCTTTTTCCCTTTTTTATTTCTCTTTCTCCTTCTCTTTCTCTTTCTATCTCTCTTTCTCTTTTTCTTTCTCTTTGACTTTCTTTTTCGCTTTCTCTTTTTTTTTTCTCTGTCTCTTTCTCCTTCAACTTCTCTTTCTCTTTTCCTTTCTCTGTGTCTTTACCTTTCTCTTTTTTTCTCCTTCTCTTTCTCTTTCTCTTCTATCTTTCTATTTCTCTTTCCCTTTCTCTTTCTCTCTCTCTTTCTCTTTCTCTTTCTCTTTCTCTTTCTCTTTCACTTTTCTTCCTCTTTGTCTTTGTCTTTCTCGTTTTCTTTCTCCTTCTCTTTCTTTTCTCTTTCTCTTTCTCTTTCTCTTTCTCCTTCTCTTTCTCTTTCTCTTTCTCTTTCTCTTTCTCTTTCTCTTTCTCTTTCCCTTTCTCATTCTCTTTCTCTTTTTATTTCTCTTTCTCTTTCTCTTTCTTCTTCTTCACTTTCTCTTTCTCTTTTTCTTTCAAATAATTTTTCTCCTTCTTGGTCTTTTTCTCTTTCTCCTCCTCTTTCTTTTTCTTTTTCTCTTTCTCCTTGTCTTTCTCTTTCTCATTCTTTTTATCTATTTCTATTTTTTCTTCTCTTTTTTATTCTCTTTCCTTTCTCCTCTCTTTTTCTATTTCTCTTTTTGTTTCTTTTTCTATTTCCCTTTCTGTTTATATTTCTCTTTCTTATTCTCTTCATCTTTTTTCTCTTTCTCTTGCCTTTTCTCTTTCTCTTTCTCTTTCTCATTCTTTTTTTCTTTCTTTTTTCTTTTTCTTTCTTTTTCTCTTTTTCTTTCTCCTTCTCTTCTTCTTTCCATTTCCGCTTTGTTTCTCATTTTCTTTCTCTTTTTTTATGTCTTTCTCTTTCTCTTTTTCTCTCTTTTTTCTTTTTCTCTTTTCTTTCACTTTCTCTTTTTGTTTCTCTTTCTCCTTCTCCGCATACTTCTCCTTATCCTTTTTTTTTCTTTCTCTTCCTCTTTCTCTTTCTCTTTCTCTTTCTCTTTCTCTTTCTCTTTCTCTTTCTCTTTTTCTTTTTCCTTCTCTTTCTTTTTATCTTTTTCCTTTTTCTCCTTCTCCTTTTTTCTTTCTCTTTTTGTTCCTATTTCTCTCTCTTCCTCTTTTACTTTTTCTCCTTGTTTTTGTATTTGTCCTTCCCCTTCTCTTTTTATCTTTCTCTTCGTCCTTCTCCTTCTCTTTTTATTTTTTTCTCTTCCTCTTCCTCTTCCTCTTCCTCTTCCTCTTCCACTTTATCTTTCTCTTTCTCTTTTTCTTTGTCTTTCTATTTTCTTTCCCGATCTCTTTTTCTTTCTCTCTTTTTTTTTACTTTCTCTTCCTCTCTCATTTTGTCCTTCTCGTTCTCTTTTTTTTTTCTCTTTGTATTTTTCTTTCTCTTACTCTTTGTCATTCTCTGTTTGTTTGTTTTTTTTCCCTCTATTTTTCCCTCTTTTTATCCCTTTCTCCTTCTCTTTTTTTCTTTTTCTCTCAATTATCCTTTTTCTCTTTCTCTTTTTCTTTTTCTGTCTTTTAACTCTTTCTCCTCTCTCTTTTTCTTGTTCTCCTTGTCTTACTCTCTCTCATTCTTTTTCTCCTCTTTTTTTTCTTTTTCTCATTTTTTTCTTTCTCTTCCTCGTTCTATTTCTCTTTCTCTTTACCCTACTCTTTCTCTAACTATATTTGACTTTCTCTTTCTCTTTCTTTGTATCTTCTCTTTCTCTTTCTCTTTCTCTTTCTCTTTCTTTCTCTTTCTCTTTCTCTTTCTTTTTCTCCTTCTTTTTCTCTTTCACTTTCATTTTATCTTTCACTTTCTCTCTCTCTTTCTCTTTCTCTGTCTCCTTCTTTTTTTCTTTCTCTTTCTCTTTCTGTTTCACATTCTCTTTTTCGTTCTCTTTATCTTTCCTCTTCTCCTTCTCTTCTCTTTCTCTTTCTATTTGTCCTTCTCTTTCTCTTTCACTTTCATTTTATCTTTCACTTTCTCTCTCTCTTTCTCTTTCTCTTTCTCTCTCTCTTTCTATTTCTCTTTCTCTTCCTTTTTCTCTTTCTTTTTCTCTTTCTCTTTCTCTTTTATTTTCTCTTTCTCCTTGTCTTTCTTATATTTCTTCTTTTTTCTTTAATTTTCTCTTTCTCATTCTCTTTCTGTTTCTCTTTTTCTTTCTCTTTCTTTTTCTTTTTCATTTTTTCTCTTTTTTCTCCCTCATTTTTCTCTCTTTCTTTCTCTTTCTCTTTCTCATCTTTGTCTTTCTCTTTCCTCTTTCTCTTCCATAGTCTTTCTCTTTGTCTTTTTCTTTGTCTTTCTCTCTCTTTCTTCTCTTTTTTTCTCCTCTTTCTTTTTCTTTTTCTTTTTTCTTTCTCTTTCTCCTCTTCTTTTTCTCTTTCCTTTCTCTTTCCTTTCTTTCTCTCTCTTTCTCTTTCTCTTTTTTTCTTTTTCTCTTTCTCTTTTTTCTCTCTTTTTCTCTATCTTTGTTTCTTTTTTTTTTCTTTTTTTCTTCTTTTTTCTTTCTCTTTTTTCTCTTCTCTTCTTTTCTCCTTTTTTTCTTTCTCTTTCTCTCTCATTCTCTTTCCTTTTCTCTTTCTTTATTTCTTTCTCTTTCTTGTTCTCTTTCTCTTTCTCCTTCAACTTCTCTTTCTCTTTTACTTTCTCTGTCTCTTTCTCTTTTTTTTTCTCTTTTCTCTTTCTCTTTCTCTTTCTCTTTCTCTTTCTCCTTCTCTTTCTCTTTCTCCTTTTCTCTTTCTATTTCTCTTTCTCTTTCTCCTTTTTTTCTCTTTCTCTTTCTCTTTCTCCTTCTTTTTCTCTTTCTCTTTCTCTTTCTCTTTCTCTTTATCTTTCTCTTTCTCTTTAACATAGTCTTTCTCTAACTAGTTTTGTCTTTATCTTTCTCTTTCTTCGTATTTTTCTCTTTCTCTTTCTCTTTATCCTTCTCTTTCTCTTTCTCTTTCTTTTTCTCTTTCTCTGTCTCTTTCTCTTTTTCTTTCTCTTTCTCTTTCTGTTTCACTTTCTCTTTTTCTTTATCTTTCTTCTTCTCTTTATCTTTCTCTTTCTCCTTCTCTTTATTTTTCTCCTCTTTCTCTTTCATTTTATCTTTCACTTTCTCTCTCTTTCTCTTTCTCTTTCTCTTTTTCTCTTTCTTTCTATTTCTCTTTGTCTTTGTCGTTGTCTTTCGCTTTCTCTTTTTTTTTCTCCTTCTCTTTTTATCTTTTTATTTGTCTTTTTCTTTCTCTTTCTCTTTCTTTTTCTCTTTCTCTTTCTTTTTCTCTTTCTCTTTTCCTCTCTCTGTCTCTTTCTCTTTTTTTCTCCTTCTCTTTCTCTTTCTCATTTATCTTTCTCTTTCTCTTTCTCTTTCTCTTTCTCTTTCTCTTTCTCTTTCTCTTTCTCTTTCTCTTTCTCTTTCTCTTTCTATTTCTTTCTCTTTCTATTTCTATTTCTCTTTCTCCTTCTCTTTCTTTCTCTTTCTCTTTTTCTTTTTATCCTTCTTTTTCTTTCTCTTTCTTTTTCTCTTTCTCTGTCTCTTTCTCTTTTTCTTTCTCTTTCTCTTTCTCTTTTACTTTCTCTTTTTCTCTTTCTGTTTATCTTTCTTCTTCTCTTTATCTTTCTCTTTATCCTTCTCTTTCTTTTCCTCATTCTCTTTCTCTTTTTTTATCTTTTTCTTTCTCTTTCTCTTTCTCTTTCTCTTTCTCTTTCTCTTTCTCTTTCTTTCTCTTCCTCTTTCTTTTTCTCTTTCTCATTCTCTCTTTCTCTTTAATTTTTCTCTTTCTCCTTGTCTTTCTTATATTTCTTCTTTTTTTCTTGCTCTTTCTCATTCTCTTTCTGTATTTCTTTCTTTCTCTTTCTTTTTCTTTTTTTCTTTCTCTTTCTTTTTTTTCTTTCTCCTTATCTTCCTCTCTTTCTTTTTTTCTCTTTCTCTTTTTTAATTCTCTTTCCCATAGTCTTTCTCTTTCTCTTTGTCTTTCTCTTTCTCTTTTTTTTTCTCTTTTTCTTTCTTTTTATCTTTCTATTTCTCTTTTTCTTTCTCTTTCTCTTTCTATTTCTCTTTCTCTTTCTTTTTTTATCTCTCTTTTTCTCCTTCAACTTCTCTTTCTCTTTTCCTTTCTCTGTGTCTTTCTCTTTTTTTCTCCTTCTCTTTCTCTTTCTCATTTCTTTTCTCTCTTTCTCTTTCTCTTTCTCTTTCTCTTTCTCTTTCTCTTTCTCTTGCTCTTTCTCTTTCTCTTTCTCTTTCTCTTTCTATTTCTATATCTCTTTCTCCTTCTCTTTTTCTTTCTCTTTCTCTTTCTCTTCCTCTTTCTCTTTCTCTTTCTATTTCTCTTTCTCTTTACACTACTCTTTCTCTAACTATATTTGTCTCTCTCTTTCTCTTTCTTCGTATTTTTCTCTTTCTCTTTCTCTTTCTCTTTTTAATTATCTTTCTCTTTCTCTCTCTCTTTCTCTTTCTTTTTCTCTTTCTCTGTCGCTTTTTCTTTTTTCTTTCTTTTCTCTTTGCGTTTCACTTTCTCTTTTTCTTTCTCTTTATCTTTCGTCTTCTCTTTCTCTTTCTCTTTCTTTTTCTCCGTCTCTTTCTCTTTCTATTTATCTTTCACTTTTTCTCTCTCTTTCTCTTTATCTTTCTTTTTCTCTCTCTCTTTCTATTTCTCTTTCTCTTCATCTTTCTCTTTCTTTTTCTCTCTCTCTCTTTCTCTTTCTCTTTGATTTTCTTTTTTTCCTTGTCTTTCTTATATATCTTCTTTTTCTTTCAATTTCTCTTTTTCTTTCTCTTTCTCTTTCTGTTTCTCTTTCTCTTTCTCTTTCTCTTTCTCTTTCTTTTTCTTTCTCTTTCTCTTTCTCATTCTCTTTCCCATAGTCTTTCTCTTTGTCTTTGTCTTTCTCTTTCTCTTTTTTTTTCCTTCTCTTTCTTTTTCTTTTTCTCTCCTCCTGTTTTACTTTTTCTCTTTCTTTTTGCATTTCTCCTTCCCCTTGTCTTTTTATCTTTCTCCTCGTCCTTCTCCTTCTCTTTTTTCTCTTTCTTTCTCTTCTTCTTCCTCTTCCTCTTCCTCTTCCACTTTATCTCTCTCTTTCTCATTTTCTTTGTCTTTCTATTTTCTTTCCCGATCTCTTTTTCTTTCTCTTTCTTTTTTTACTTTCTCTTCCTTTTTCATTTTGTCCTTCTCGTTCTCTTTTTTTTTCTCTTTGAATTTTTTTCTCTTACTCCTTGTCATTCTCTCTTTTTTTTCCCTCTTTTTTCCTTCTTTTTATCAATTCTCCTTCTCTTTTTTTCTCTTTGTCTTACTCTTTCTCATACTTTTTCTCCTTCTTTCTTCTCTTCCTCTTTCAATTTCTCTTTCTCTTTACCCCTCCTTCTCTAACTATATTTGACTTTCTCTTTCTCTTTCTTTCTCTTTTCTCTTTCTCTTTCTCTTTCTCTTTCTCTTTCTCTTTTTATCTTTCTCTTTCTCTTTCTCTTTCTCTTTCCATGTCTCTTTCCCTTTCTTTTTCTCTTTCTCTGTCTCTTTCTCTTTTTCTTTCTCTTTCTCTTTCTCTTTTACTTTCTCTTTTTCTCTTTCTGTTTATCTTTCTTCTTCTCTTTCTCTTTCTCTTTCTCTTTCTCTTTCTCTTTCTCTTTCTCTTTATCTTTCTCTTTCATTTTCTCTCTCTCTTTCTCTCTCTCTTTCTCTCTCTCTTTATATTTCTCTTCTCTTCTTTCTCTTTTTTTCTCTTTCTCTTTCTCTGTCCCCTTTATTTTCTCTTTCTCTTTCTCTTTCTTATATTTCTTCTTTTTTCTTTCATTTTCTCTTTCTCATTCTCTTTCTGTTTTTCTTTCTCTTTCTCTTTCTATTTCTTTTTCTCTTTCTATTTTTCTTTTTCTTTCTCCTTATCTTTCTCTTTCTCTTTCTCTTTCTTTTTCTCTTTCTCTTTCCTTCTTTCTTTTTCTCTTTTCTTTACTCTCTTTCTCTTTTCTTTACTCTCTTTCTCTTTCTTTCTCATTCTCTTTCCCATAGTCTTTCTTATTGTCTCTGTCTTTGTCTTTCTCTCTCTCTTTTTTTTTTTCTCCTCTTTCTTTTTCTTTTTCTCTTTCTCTTTCTCTTTCTCCTTCTTTTTCTCTTCCTATTTCTCTTTCCTTTTCTTAATCTCTCTCTCTTTGTCTTTCTCTTTCTTTTTCTATTTCTCTGTCTATTTTTTCCCTTTCTATATCATTTTCTTTCTTTTTCTCTTTGTTATTTCTCTTTCTCCTTCTTCTTCTCTTTCTATTTCTCTTTCTCTTTTTATTTCTCTTTTTCTTTCTCTTTCTTTTACTATTTCTCTTTATTTTTCTCTTTCTCTGTCTCCTTCAACTTCTCTTTCTCTTTTAATTTCTCTGTCTCTTTCTCTTTTTTTCTCCTTGTCTTTCTCTTTCTCTTATCTTTTTCTCTTTCTCTTTCTCCTTCTCTTTCTCTTTCTATTTCTCTTTCTCTTTCTATTTCTCTTTCTCTCTCTCCTTCTCTTTCTATTTCTTACTCTTTCTCTTTCTCTTCCTCTTTCTCTTTCTCTTTCTTTTATCTCTTTCTCTTTCCCTTTCTCTTTCTCTTTACCCTACTCTTTCTCTAACTTTTTTTGTCTTTCTATTTCTCTTTCTTCGTATTTTTTCTCTTTCTCTTTCTATTTCTCCTTTTCTTTCTCTTTGTCTTTCTCTTTCTCTTTATATATATCTTTCTTTTTCTCTTTCTGTTTCTTTTTCTCTTTCTCTGTCTCTTCCTCTTTTTCTTTCTCTTTCTCTTTCTGTTTCACTTTCTCTTTTTCTTTCTCTATCTCCTTCTCTTTATCTTTCTCTTTCTCCTTCTCTTTCTTCTCCTTTCACCTTCTCTTTCTCTTTCATTTTATCTTTCACTTTCTCTCTCTCTTTCTCTTTCTCTTTCTCTCTCTCTCTTTCTATTTCTCTTTCTCTTCCTCTTTCTCTTTCTCTTTCCCTTCTCTTTCTCTTTTATTTTCTCTTTTCTCCTTGTCTTTCTTATATTTCTTCTTTTTTCTTGCTCTTTCTCATTCTCTTTCTGTATTTCTTTCTTTCTCTTTCTTTTTCTTTTTCTTCCTCTATTTTTTCTTTCTCCTTATCTTCCTCTTTTTCTTTTTTCTCTTTCTCTTTTTTAATTCTCTTTCCCATAGTCTTTCTTCTTGTCTTTGTCGTTGTCTTTCTCTTTCTCTTTTTTTCTCCTTTTCTTTCTTTTTATCTTTCTATTTCCCTCTTTCTTTCTCTTTCTCTTGCTATTTCTCTTTCGCTTTCTTTTTTTTATCTTTCTCTTTCTCCTTCAACTTCTCTTTCTCTTTTCCTTTCTCTGTCTCTTTTTCTTTTTTTTCTCCTTTCTCTTTCTCTTTCTCATTTCTCTTTCTCTTTCTCTTTCTCTTTTTCCATTTCTCTTTCTTTTACTCTTTTTCTCTACCTCTTTTTCTCTTTTTTCTCTTTTTCTTTTTCTTTCTATTTCTCTTTCTCCTTCTCTTTCTCTTTCTCTTTCTCTTTCTCCTTCTCTGCCTATTTCTCTGCCTCTTTCTCTTTCTGTTTCTCTTTCTCTTTACCCTACTCTTTCTCTAACTATATTTGTCTCTCCTTTTCTCTTTCTTTGTATTTTTCTCTTGCTCTTTTTCTTTCTCTTTTTAATTATCTTTCTCTTTCTCTCTCTCGCTCTTTCTCTTTCTTTTTCTCTTTCTCTGTCGCTTTTTCTTTTTCTTTCTATTTCTCTTTCTGTTTCACTTTCTCTTTTTCTTTCTCTTTATCTCTCGTCTTCTCTTTTTCTTTCTCTTTCTTTTTCTCCTCTTTCTCTTTCATCTTATCTTTCACTTTCTCTCTCTCTCTCTTTATCTTTATTTTTCTCTCTCTCTTTCTATTTCTCTTTCTCTTCATCTTTCTCTTTCTTTTCTCTCTCTCTCCTTCTATTTCTCTTTGATTTTCTCTTTTTCCTTGTCTTTCTTATATATCTTCTTTTTTCTTTCAATTTCTCTTTCTCTTTCTCATTCTTTTTCTGTTTTTCTTTCTCTTTCTCTTCTCATTCTCTTTCCCATAGTCTTTCTCTTTGTCTTTGTCTTTCTCTTTCTCTTTTTTTTTCCTTCTCTTTCTATTTCTTTTTCTCTCCTCCTGTTTTACTTTTTCTCTTTGTTTTTGTATTTCTCCTTCCCCTTGTCTTTTTATCTTTCTCCTCGTCCTTCTCCTTCTCTTTTTTATTTTTCTTTCTCTTCCTCTTCCTCTTCCACTTTATCTCTCTCTTTCTCTTTTTCTTTTTCTTTCTATTTTCTTTCCCGATCTCTTTTTCTTTCTCTTTCTTTTTTTACTTTCTCTTCATTTTTCATTTTGTCCTTTTCCGTTTTTCTTTTTTTGTTTCTCTTTGTATTTTTCTTTCTCTTACTCTTTGTCATTCTCTTTTTGTCCTCTTCTTTTTTTCCTTCTTTTTATCATTTCTCCTTCTCTTTTTTTTCTCCTTGTCCTACTCTTTCTCATTCTTTTTCTTTTTCTTTCTCTTCCTCTTTCTATTTCTCTTGCTCTTTACCCTACTCTTTCTCTAACTATATGTGTCTCTCTTTCTTTGTATTTTTCTCTTTCTCTTTCTCTTTCTCTATCTCTTTCTCTTTCTCTTTCTCTTTCTCTTTTTCTTTCTCTTTCTCTTTCTCTTTCCATTTCTCTTTCCCTTTCTTTTTCTCTTTCTCTGTCTCTTTCTCTTTTTCTTTCTCTTTCTCTTTCTCTTTTACTTTCTCTTTTTCTCTTTCTGTTTATCTTTCTTCTTCTCTTTCTCCTTCTCTTTCTCTTTCTTTTTCTCTTTTTATCTTTCTCTTTTTCACTTTCTCTATGTCGTTCTCTCTCTTTCTCATTCTCTTTCCATTTCTATCTTTCTCTCTCTTTCTCTCTTTTTTTCTCTTTCTCTTTCTCTTTCTCCTTTATTTTCTCTTTCTCCTTATATTTCTTTTCCTTTTTTCTTTCATTTTCTCTTTCTCATTCTCTTTCTGTTTTTCTTTCTCCTTTTCTTTCTTTTTCTTTTTCTCTTTCCATTTTTTCTTTTTCTTTCTCCTTATCTTTCTCTTTCTCTTTCTCTTTTCTTTCTCTTTCTCTTTCTCTTTCTCTTTCTCTTTCTCTTTCTCTTTCTCTTTCTCTTTCTTTCTCTTTCTCTTTCTCCTTCTCTTTCCCATAGTCTTTCTTTTTGTCTTTGTCTTTCTCTCTCTATCTTTTTTTCTCCTCTTTCTCTTTCTCTTTCTCTTTCTCTTTCTCCTTTTTCTCTTTCTCTTTCTCTTTCCTTTTCTCAATCTCTATCTCTTTCTCTTTCTCTTTCTTTTTCTATTTCTTACTTTTTTCTCTTTCTCTATCTTTTTTCTTTCTTTTTCCCTTTTTTATTTCCCTTTCTTCTTCTCTTTCTATTTCTCTTTCTCTTTTTCTTTCTCTTTTTCTTTCTCTTTCTTTTCCTCTTTCTCTTTCTTTTTCTCTTTCTCTCTCTCCTTCAACTTCTCTTTCTCTTTTCCTTTCTCTGTCTCTTTCTCTTTCTCTTTTTTCTCCTTCTCTTTCTCTTTCTCTTTTCTCTTTATCTTTCTCTTCCTCTTTCTCTTTCTTTTTCTCTTTCTATTTCACTTTCTCTTTCTTTCTCTTTTTCTCTTTCTCTTTCTCTTTATCTTTCTCTCTTTCTCTTTCTCTTTCTCTTTTTCTTTCTCTTTCTCTTTACCCTATTCTTTCTCTAACTAGTTTTGTCTTTCTATTTCTCTTTCTTCTGTATTTTTCTCTTTCTCTTTCTCTTTCTCCTTCTCTTTCTCTTTCTCTTTCTCTTTCACTTTATATATATCTTTCTCTTTCTCTTTCTCTTTCTTTTCTTTTTTCTGTCTCTTTCTCTTTTTCTTTCTCTTTTTCTTTCTGTTTCATCCTTTCTCTTTATTTTTCTTTTCTTTCTTCTTCTTCTCTTTATCTTTCTCTTCTCTTTCTCTTTCTTTTTCTCCTTCTCTTTCTCTTTCATTTTATCTTTCACTTTCTCTTTCTCTTTCTTTTTCTCTTTTTCTCTCTCTTCCTCTTTCTCTCTCTCTTCCTCTTTCTCTTTCTTTTTCTCTTTCTCCTTCTCTTTCTCTTTTATTTTCTCTTTCTCCTTGTCTTTCTTATATTTTTTCTTTTTTCTTGCTCTTTCTCATTCTCTTTCTGTATTTCTTTCTTTTGTCTTTCTTTTTCTTTTTTTTCTCTCTCCATTTTTTCTTTTTTTCTTTCTCCTTATCTTTCTCTTTTTTCTTTTTTTCTCTTTCTCTTTCTCATTCTCTTTCCCATAGTCTTTCTTCTTGTCTTTGTCGTTGTCTTTCTCTTTCTTTCTCTTTTTTTTTCTCTTTATTTTTCTTTTTATCTTTCTATTTCCCTCTTTCTTTCTCTTTCTCTTTCTCTCTCTTTTTCTCTTTATCTTTCTTGTTCTCTTTCTTTTTCTCCTTCAACTTCGCTTTCACTTTTCCCTTCTCTTTCTCTTTCTCTCTTTCTTTCTTCTCTTTCTTTCTCTTTCTCTTTTTCTCTCTTTCTATTTCTATCTTCTCCTTCTCTTTCTCTTTCTCCTTCTCTTTCTCCTACTCTTCTCTTTCTCTTTCTCTTTCTATTTCTCTTTCTCTTTACCCTACTCTTTCTCTTACTATATTTGTCTCTCTCTTTCTCTTTCTTCGTATTTTTCTCTTTCTCTTTTTCTTTCTCTTTTTAATTATCTTTCTCTTTCTATCTCTCTTTTCTCTTTCTTTTTCTCTTTCTCTGTCGCTCTTTCTTTCTCTTTCTCTTTCTGTTTCACTTTCTCTTTTTCTTTCTCTTTATCTCTCGTCTTCTCTATCTCTTTCTCCTTCTTTTTCTCCTCTTTCTCTTTCATTTATCTTTCACTTTCTCTCTCTCTTTCTCTTTATTTTTATTTTTCTCTATGTCTTTCTATTTTCTCTTTCTCTTCATCTTTCTCTTTCTTTTTCTCTCTCTCTACTTCTCTTTCTCTTTGATTTTCTCTTTTTCCTTGTCTTTCTTATATATCTTCTTTTTCTTTCTCTTTCTCATTCTCTTGCTGTTTTTCTTCTCTTTCTCTTTCTTTTCTTCCTTCTTCTCTTTCTCTTTCTTTTCTTCCTTCTTCTCTTTCTCTTTCTCTTTCCCATAGTCTTTTTTTTTGTCTTTGTCTCTCTGTTTCTCTTTTTTTTTCCTTCTCTTTCTTTTTTTCTTTTTCTCTTTCTATTTCTCTTTCTCTTTTTCTCTTTCTTTTTCTCTTTCTCTTTCTTCTTTTTCTCTTTCTCTTTCGCATTCCCTTTCTTAATATCCTTCTCTTTCTCCTTGTCTTTCTTTTCCTATTTCTCTCTCTTTCTTTTTCTCTTTCTCTATCTTTTCCTCTTTCTTTTTCCCTTTTTTCTTTCTCTTTCTGCATCTCTTTCTCTTTATATTTCTCTTTATCTTTTTCTTTCTCTTTCTTCTTTTTCTCTTTCTTTTTCTCTTTCTCTTTCTCCTTTCTTTTTTGTCTCTCTCGTTCTTTTCTCTTTCTCTTCCTCTTTTTCTTTTTCTTTCTCTTTCTCTTTCACCCCTTTCTCTTTCTCCTTCACTTTCTCTTTCTCTTTTTCTTTCAATTTTTTTCTTTCTTTGTCTTTTCCTCTTTCTCCTTCTCTTTCTTTGTCTATTTCTCTTTCTCCTTGTCTTTCTCTTTTTCTTTTCCTTTCTCTTTCTTTTTGTCTATTTTAATTTCTATTTCTTCTTCTCCTTCTCTTTTTCTTTACTTTTCCTTTGTTCTCTCTCTTTATATTTTTCTTTTTCTTTTCTTTCTTTTTCTTTTCTTTTTCTTTTTCTCTCTCTCTTTCTTTTTCTCTTTCTATTCCTCTTCCTTTTTCTCTTTCTCTTTCTTTTTTCTTTCTCTTTCCTTTTCTTTTTTTTTCTTTTTCTCTCCTTCTCTGTTTGTCTTTTTCCTTCTCCTTCTCCTTCTACTTCTCCCTATTCTTCTGATCGGTTATTTCTCTTCTCTTTCTCTTTCTAGTTCTCTTTCTGTTTCTCTTCCTCTTTCTCTTTTTGTTTCTCTTTCTTTCTCTTTTTTCTTTCTCTAATTCTTTTTCTTTGTCTTTATCTCTCTATTTCTTTTCCTCTTTCTTTTACTCTTTCTTTTTCTCTTTCTCTTTCTTTTTTTTCTTGTTTTTATTCTGTTTCTCTTTCTCTTTCTCATACTCTTTTTTTTATGTCATTCTCTTTCTACTTCTTTTTCTCTATCTCTATCTCAATCTCTTTCTCTTTCTCTTTCTTTTTCTCTTTCTCTTTCTCTTTCTCTTTCTCTTTCTCTTTCTCTTTCTCTTTCTCTTTCTCTTTCTCTTTCTCTTTCTCTTTCTCTTTCTCTTTCTCTTTCTCTTTCTCTTTCTCTTTCTCCTTCTCATTCATTTTCCATTTTTCTTTTTCTTTCTCATTCTCCTTTGTCTTTCTCTTTTTCTTTCCTTTTCTCTTTTTTCTATTTCTTCTTCTCTTTCTCTTATTTTCTCACTCTTCCTCTTTATTTCTCTCCTGTTATTTATTACTTTTATTTTCTTTTGCTCCTGCTCTTTCTCTTTCTCATTTTCTTGATCATTTTCTCTGTTTCTCCTCTTTCTTGCTCCTTTCTCTTTTAACTTCTACTTCTGTTTCTCTTTCTTTCTCTTTTTCTTTCTACTTCTCTTTCTCTTCGTGCTTCTCTTTTTTTCTCTTTTTTTCTTATTCTCTTTCTCTTTCTTTTTCTTTTTCTTTTTCTCTTTTTTTTCTCTTTCTATTTCTCTTTTTCTTTTCTCCTTCTCTTTCTTTTTCCTTTCTCCTTCTCTTTCTATTTCTCTTTCTCTTTCTCTTTTCCTTGTTCTTTCTCCTTCTTTTTTCTTTCTTTTTCTTTTCCTCTTTCTGTTTCTCTTTCTCTTTTTTTATTCTTTCTCGTTCTCTTTCTTTCTCTTTGTCTTTATTTTTCTTTATTTATTTCTCTTTTTCATTTTCTTTCTTTTTCTCTTTTTTATTTTCCTTTGTCTTTCTATTTCTCTATATGTTCCTTTTTCTCTTTCTCATAATCTTTCTTTTTCTCGTTTTAATTATCTTTTTCCTTCTCTTTCTCTCTTTTTTATTTTTCTTTCTTTTTCATTTTATTTTTCTCTTTTTCTCTTTCTTTATCTTTCTCCTTCTCCTTTTACTTCTCCTTCTCCTTTTCTTTCTCTTGATATCTCTCTTCTCGTTTTCTTTTTTCTTCTCTTTCTTTTTCTATTTGTCCTTCTCTTTCTCTTTCTTATTTTGTTTCTCTTTCTTTTTCTCCTATCCCTTATCTAATTTTTTTCTTTCCCATACTCTTTTTTTCTTTTTCCCTATCTCTTTTTCTTTCTCTTTCTCCTCCTTATTCTCTTTCTCTTTATCTGTCTCTTTCCCTATACATATCTCTTTTTCTATCCCTCTTCTCTTTCTCCTTCTCTCTCTCTCTCTCTCTCTCTCTCTCTCTCTCTCTCTCTCTCTCCTCTTTCCTCTCTCTCTCTCTCTCTCTCTCTCTCTCTCTCTCTCTCTCTCTCTCTCTCTCTCTCTCTCTCTCTCTCTCTCTCTCTCTCTCTCTCTCTCTCTCTCTTTGGTGGGGGGGTTATTTCGATTTTAATTTCTTCTTTTCTTTCTCTTTTTCTTTCTCTCCGTTATTCTCTCTCTTTCTATTATTCATTTTCTTTCTCTTTCTCTTTCTCTTTCTCTTTCTCTTTCTCTTTCTTTCTCTTTCTTTTCCTTTTTCTCTTTCTCTCTCACTTTCTCTTTTTCTTTCTCTCCCTCTTCCTCATTCTCTTTCTCTTTTTTCTTTCTCTTTCTCTTTATCTTTCTTTTCCTCTTTCTCTTTCTCTCTCACTTTCTCTTTTTCTTTCTCTTCCTCTTCCTCATTATCTTTCTCTTTTTTTTTCTTTCTTCTCTTTCTCTTTCTCTTTGTTTTTCTCCTTCTCTTTTTTCTTTCTCCCTCTTTCGTCTTCTTCTCTTTCTCTTCTCTTTCTCTTTTTGCTTTTGTTTCTCTTTTTATTTATTACTCTTTTTCTTTCTCTTTCTCCGTGTCTTTCTTTTTCTCTTTTTCTCTTTTTTTCTGTTTTTCTTTCTCCTTCTCTTTCTCTTTATCTTTTTCCCTCTCTTTCTGTTTGTCTTTCATATTCTTCTCTTTCAACTTCTCCTTTATCCTTTTCTTTCTTTTAATCGGTCTCTTCTCTTTCTATTTCTCTTTCTTTTTCTCTTTGTTTTTCTCCTTATGTTTCTCTTTTTGTTTCTTTTTGTTTTTTCTTTTTCTTTCTCTAACTCTTTTTCTTTCTCTTTCTCTTTCTTTTCTTCGTTTTTCTTTTTCTCCTTCTCTTTCTCTATTTCTTTTTCTTTCTTTCTCTTTCTCTTTCTCTTTCTCTTTTCTCCTCGTTCTCTTTTCTCTTACTCTTACTATTTCTCTTTCTATTTATTTTTCTCTTTCTCTTTTTCTTTTTTTTCTCTCTCTCTTTCTTTTTCTTCTTCTTTTTCTTTTTCTCATTTTTCCTTCTTTTCTTTTCTCTTCTTTCTTCTTTTTTTTTTCTTTCTCCTTTTTTTTTTCTTTTTGTTTCTTTGCTCCTTGCTCCTTTTTTCATTCCCTCTCTTTTCTCCTCCTCTTCATTCTCCTCTTTCTTTCTCTTTTCTCCTTCCTCCTTCTGTTTTTCTTTCTCTTTTCTCTTTCTACTTCTGTTTCTTCGTATTTATCTTTTTTCTTTCTCTTTCCTCTCTCTTTTCATTCTCCTTCTATTTATTTTTTCTCTTTCTCTTCTTCCTCTTTCTCTTTTTCTTTTTTCTCTTTATTTTTCTCTTTATTTTTCTCTTTCTTTTTCTCTTTATTTTTCTCTTTTCTTTATCTTTTTTATCTTTCTCTGTCTCTTTTTCTTTCTCTTTTCTTCTCTTTCTTTTTCTATCTCTTTCTCCTTCTTCCTCTTCTTGTACTTCTAATATTCCCTCTCGTTCAATTTCTCAGATCTGTCTCTTCTCTTTTCTTTTTTTCTTTCTTCTTTTTCCTCTTTCTTTTTCTCTTCCTCTTTTATTTTCTCTTTCTCTTTCCTTCTCTTTCTATTTCTCATCTTCTTTCTCTTTTTCTTTTTTTTCTCCTTCTCTTTCTTTTTCTCTTTCTCTTTCTCTTTTTTCTCTTTCCTTTCTCCTTCTCTTTCTCTTCTTTCGCTTTCTCTTTCTCTTTCTTTTTTTTCTTTCTCTTGTCTCTTTCTTTCTTTTATTTCTTTCTTCTCTCTTCCCTTTTTTTTCTTTTTTCTTTTTTTCTTTTTCCTTTTTTTTTTTGTCGTTTTTTCTTTATCTTTTTTTTTCTCTGTCTCACAACCCTTACTCTTTGTCATTCCCTTTCTTTTTCTCGTTCTATTTTTTTTCCTTCTTTTTTTTTCTCTGTCTCTTTTTTTTCTTCTTTTCTTTCTCTTTTTCCTTCCATTTCTCTTTTTCTTTTTTTTTCTCTTTCTCTTTATCTTTCTTTCTCCTTCGCTTCTTTTCTCTTTCTCATTTTCTTCTTTTTCTATTTCTCCTTCTTTTTTCTATTTCTTCTTGTTCTCTTTCTCTTTTTTTTCTCTCATCTTTTTTTCTATTCTTCTTTCTCTCTCTGTTCTCTCTTGCTCTTTTTGCTCTCTTCTTCTTTCTCTCTCTTTTTCTTAATTATTATTTTTTTTCTTTTTTCTCCTTATATTTCGTTCTTTCTCTTTTTTCTCTGTTTCTTCTTTCTCTTTTTTCTTTTTACTTCTCTTCCTCTTCCTCTATCTCTTTATCTTTCTCTTCTCTCTTTCTACTTCTCTTTTCATTTCTTTTTCTTTTTCCTTTTTCTTTCTTTCTTTCTCTTTCCTTTCTCTTGTTTCTTATCTTTTTCTCTTTTCTTTTTTCTTTTTTTCCTTTTTTGTTTTTTCTCTCTTTCTCTTTTCCTTTTTCTTTCTTTTTCTTTCTTTCTCTTTTTTTTTTTTTTTTCTTTTTGCCTTTCTCTTTTTTCTTCTTTCTTTTTTCTCTTCTTTTTCTTTCTCTTTTTTCTTTTTCTCTTCTCTTTCTCTTTTTTTTATCTTTCTTTCTTTTTTCTCTTTCTGTTTTTCTGTTTCTCTTTTATTTTTTTTCTCTTCTTTTTTTCTCTTTTTCTTTCTTTTCTTCTCTTCTTCTTTTTCTTCTTTTTTTTTTTCCCTCTCCTTTTCTCTTTTTTTCTTTCATTCACTTTTCTATTTTTGTCTTTCTTTTTCCTTCTCTTTTTGTTTTTTTCCCCTCTTCTGCTCCTTTGGCTTCTTTTTCTTTCTTTCTTTTTGTTTTTTGTTTCTTTTTTTTTTTTTCTTTATTCTTTTTTTTTTATTTTTTTTCCTTTTTATTTTTTTGTTTCCTTGTCTTTATTTTTCGTTTTCCTTCTTTTTTTTTTTCTTTTATTTTTTCTTTTTTTTTATTTCTCTTGTTTGTTTATTTTTTTTCTTCTCTTTTCTCCTCTCTTTTTTTCTTTTTTCTTTTATTTTCTCTTTTGTCTTTCTCTTTTCTTTTCTTTTTCTGTCTTTGTCTTTTTCTCTTCTCTTTCTTTTCTTTTTCTTTCTTCTTTTTTCTATTTCTTTTCTGTCCTTCTCTTCTTTTTTTTCTTTTTTTTCTTTTTTTCTCTTCTCTATCTCTTTGTTTTCTCTTTATTTTCTCATTTTCCTTTTTCTTTTTTTTCTTTTCTTTTTTTTTTGTTCTCTTTTTTTTATTTTTCTCTTTCTCTTTTTTCTATCTTTTCTTTTGTCTTTCTCTTTTTCTTCTTTTCTTTTTTTCCTTTCTCTTTTTCTTTTCTTTCTCATTTCCCTTTGTTTCTTTTTTATTTTTCTCTTTTCTTTCTCTTTTTTTCTCTTTCTCCGTTTTTTTTTTTGTTTCCTCCTTTCTCTTTTTTTCTTTTTCTTTCTTTCTTTTCTCTTTCTTTTTTCTTTTTTTTTTTCTCTTTCTCTTTTTATTCTTTCTCTTTTCTTTTTTTCTCTTTTTTTTTGTTTTTCTTTTTTCTTTTTCTCTTTCTCTTTCTTTTTTTTTTTTTTTTTCTCTTTTTTTTTCTATTTTCTTCTTTCTTTCTTCTTTTCTTCTTTCTTTCTCTTTTTTTCTTTTCTTTTTCTTTTTTTTTTCTTTTTCTTCTTTTCTCTTTTTCTTTGCTTTTCTTTTTTTTCTTTTTTTCTCTTTCTTATTCTCTTTTTTTTTACTTCTTTTTCTTTTTTTCATTTTTCTTTCTTCTGTTTTTTCTTTCTTCTATTTTATTGTTCTTTTTTATCTTTTTCTTTTTTCTTTCTTTTTCTTTCTTGCTTTTTTCTCTTTTTCTCTTTTTTTTTTCTTCTCTTTATTCTTTTCTTTTTCTATTCTTCTCCTTCTTTTCTTTCTTTGTCTTTCTTTTGTATTTCTTTTCCTTTTTTCTTTTTTTCTCTTTCTCTTTCTCTTTCTCTCTCTTTTCTTTCCTTTTTCTCTTTTTTCCTCTTTATTTTCTCTTCTCTCTTTTCTTCTTTTCTCTTTCTCCTACATTCTGTTTCTCTCTTTTTCTTTCTTTTTCTTGTTTTTTCTTCATCTCTATTTCTTTTCTTCTCGTTTTCTCTTTTTTCTTTTGTTTTTCTCTTGTTTTCTTTTTCTTCCTCTCTTTTCTTTTCTTTCTCTTCCTCTTTTTTCTTTTCTTTCTCTTCCTCTTTTTTTCTTTTCTCCTCTTTTTTCTTTCCTTTCTCTAACTTTTTTTTCCTCTTTTCTTTTTCTTTTTTCTTTTCTTTTTCTTTTCCTCTTTTCTTTTCCTTCTTTCTTTTTGTCTTTTCTCTTCTCTTTCTTGTCCTTCTTGTTCTTTTTCTCTTTTTTTTTCTTTTTTCTTTTCTTTTTCTTTCTTTTTTTTCTCCTCCCTTTTTCTTTTTTTTTTGTTTTTCTCTTTCTTTTTCTATTTCCTCCTCTTATTTTTCTCTTTTTTCTTTCTTTCTCTTTTTTTTCTCTTTTCTTTTTTTTTTCTCTCTTTTTTTCCTCTTTCATCTTTCTTTTTTTATTTTTCTCTTTCTTTTTTTTTTTTTTTTTTTTCTTTCTCTTTCTTTCTCTTGTTCTTTTTTCTTTTTCTATTTTCTCTCCTCTTTTTTTTTTTCCTCTTTTTTTTTCTTTTCTTTTTTTTCTTTTCTTTTTCTTCTTCTACTTTTCTCTTTATTTTTCTCTTTTCTTTTTTTCTTTTTCTCCTCTTCTTTTCCCTTTTTCTTTCTTTTTTCTTTTTTTTTCTTTTCTCTTTTTCTTTCTCTTTCTCTTTCTGTGCTTTTCTCTTTTTTTCAGTTTTCTTTCTTTTCTTTTTCTTTTCTCTTTTTTTTCTCTTTTTTTTTTTTCTTTGTGTTTTTTTTTTTTTTCTTTTTCTCTTTTTTTTTTCTCTTCTTCTTTATTTCTTTTCTTTTCTTTTTGTTTCTCTTTTTTTTTCTTTCTCTTTCACTTATCTTTCTTTTTTCCTCTTTTTCTATTCTCCTTCTCTTTCTTCTTTTTTTTTCCTCTTTTCTTTTCTTGTTCCTTTTCTTTCTTGTTTTTGTTTTTCTTCTCTTTTTTCTTTCTTTCTTCTTCCTCTTCTCTTCTTTCTTTTTCTTTATCTTTTCTTTCTTTTTTCTTTTCTTTTTTTCTTTGTTTCTTCTTTTCTTTTTCTTTTCTTTCTTGTCTATTTTTTCTCTATTTTATTTTTCCTTTTTCTCTTTTCTCTTTTTCTTTTCTCTTTCTTTCTCCTTTTCCTTTTTCTTTTCTCTTTCTTCTCGTTTTCTTCTTTTTCTCCTGCCCTTTTTTCTCTTTCTTTTATTTTCTTTCTCTTCTCTCTTTTTTTTTTCTTTTCTTTCTTTCTTTTTTTTTTTTCTCTTTCTTTTCATCTTCTTTTTTCCCTATTTTTTTTTCTTCTTTTATCTTTTTCTTTTTTCTTTGGTTTCTTCTTTTCTTCTCTTTCCCTTTTTCACTTTTTTCTTCGTCTTCTATTTTTCTCTTCTCTTTTTCTCCTTTCTTCTCTTTTTCTTTTTTTCTTCTCTTTTTCCTTTCTTTTTCTTCATCTCTTTGCTCTTTCCTCTCTTTTTCTTTCTCTCCTCTTTTTTTTTTTTTATTCTCCTTTTTCTTTTTTCTCTCTTTTCTTTTCTTCTTTTCTTTGTATTTTTTTTCTTTTCTTTTCTTTCTTTTTCTTTATTCTCTATTTTTTTCTTTTTTTTTCTCTTTCCTTCTTTTCTCCTTCCTTTTTTTTTTTACTTCCTCTTCTCTTTTACTTGTCTGTTCTTTCATTTTTTTTCTGTCTCTTATTTTTTTATTTTCTCTAACTTTATCTTTTCCTTTCTTTTTTCTTTTTCTCCGTCTTACTTTTTTCTTTTTTTATATTTCTCTTTTTTTCTCTCTGTTCTTTTTTCTTTTTCTCTTCTTGTCTCCTGTTTTTTTTTTTCTTTATTTTATTGCCTTTCACTTTTTTCTTTTTTTTTTCTTTATCTTTTTTTTTCTGTGCTTTTCTTCTTGTTTTTTTTCTCTTTCGATTATTTTATCTTTCTTATTTATTTTTTTCTCTTTCCTATTTGTTTTTCTTTCTTTCCTCCTACTCTTTCTTTTAATCTTCCTTCAGTTTCTTTTTTTATATCTCACTCTTAGTTTTTTTTTTCGCTTTCTGTTTCTATATCTATTTTCTCCTGGACTCCTTCTCCTTTTCGTTTTTTTCTTTTTCTATTTTCGTTTTCCTTTTATTTGTTTTTTATCTTTTACTTCTATTTTTCTTTGTCTTTTTTTTTTCTAACTTTCTTTTTTCTTTTTTCCTTATTTTGATTATTTTTTTCTCATTTTTTATCTTTTTCTAAACTTATCTTTTTTTAAGTTTTTTTACTTTCCATTTTATTTTTTATTTTTTTTCTTTTTATTTACTTTTTCTTTTTTTTATTCTTTTCTATTTTAGTTCATTCTTTAATATTTTTTTTTTTATTTTTTTCTCTTTTCTTTTTTTATGTCTCTTTTATTTTCTTTTTCGTTTTCTTTCTTATATATTTTTTTTTTTTTTTTTAATATATGTCTTTTCTTTTAATATTATTCTTTCATTATTACAGTTACATTTTCTTATATATCTTTGTTTATTCTTTATCAATATAATTTCTTATTTATTTACTTTATTATTCTTTGCTTTTCTTTATTATTTTTTTTTTTTCGAATCTTTCTTTTTACTTTTTTATTTATTATATAAATTGTATTTTTTTTTCTCTATAATTTTTATCTTATGTTTCTTTTTATTTTTATTTTATCTTTTATCTTCATTTTCTTTTGTTTATATTTCATTTTCTTTTTTCTTTCTTCTTTCCTAATATATTATATCTGTTTTATTTACTTTTTTCTTCTTATTCAATTTTATTGTATTTTTTTTTTATCTTTTATTAATTTTTCTATTAT
>NC_134798.1:22706779-22729279 GCF_046742065.1 Oratosquilla oratoria
GTGTAGAATCCATGAGGTTTCTGGTTAACTAAAATATCAAGGAAAGGAAGACGTCCGTCTGAACTGTTTTCTACTGAGAGATTGAGTCCCGAGGCCTCCTGAAGGCAATGGTGGAGGTGCCGTTATTCGTCAACCTGGGCGTAGATTCGTGGCTTCTGTTGGATGGAAAAAACGTCTCTTTCTATGCGACCCATAAAGAAATTGGCAAAAAGAACGCCTAGGGGCGAACCCATAGCGACGCCGTCTATTTGCTGGAACATTCTTCCGTCGGGTGAAACAGAGATGTAGAATTACTCAGCACTGGATCATCTCTACAGGATCTCAAACCTAACTTGGGGAAAAGCAGGCTACTCAGGCCCCACCTGTGGCTTAACAGGAACGCGCCCTACACACGGGAAGTGAACTCTACTCACTTCCCGTAAGATACACACACACACCTCTCACTAACAAAGCAACGACACACTCATAAACATATACACTTACTTTTTTTTTTCGACTAAAATTCGCTTCCTTTCTAACTTTCTCTTCTACTACATCTTCTCATTTCAATTTACCTCCCACTAAAGATTTTTCCGTTTTTCCACCTTTCTCTACTACTACGCCTCCTACCATTTTCTAAACTTTCGTTGGTGATCCTAATCCTACTCCCGGCGTCGGCACCCCCCGTCCAAGCTCCCAGTCCATTTCTCCCAAGCCACGACCACAAACTGCCCCAAATCGCTCGCTAATTTGCCCGGTGGCAATAGCCCTCTTTTATACGCTACTATTTTTTTATTTTCTTACAGACATTCTTCCCCTCCCACAGAAGCCAATCCCGCGCAAGCGGGTGGTCTTTCCTAGGAATTCAGAATTCAGAATTCAGTGCTTCTCGGAGCTACGTTTGATAGGTGGAGTGTAAGGCGCCTAGAGAGCTTCGTTGTAGTTCTTCCAATGTACGTAGAGGGTAGGGCTGCACAATTCCCTGAAAGGCATTTATATTCGTACACTAGATGGCTACGTTGAAGCTCTGGGATGTCAGTTTTGGGGCTGTTTCTCAGGAGGAGGTGATGTGTTTTCTTGTTTTTGTAGAAGATTGTAAGGTTCAGTCTGTCGTCCTTGTTGGTTGTTTCTACACGGGTGAAACAGAGATGTTGAATTACTCACCAAAAAAGTCGTGAACGCAGAAGCTACTGTGAACTTCAATCAAAATTGTCTACATGAGAACCTGCTGCCTAAATACACCAATATATGTATATGTATATGTATATGTATATATATATGTATATATATATATATATATGTATATATACTGTATGTATATATATGTATATATATATACATATATATATATATATATATATATGTCTCTTTCTCGGTCTCTTTCTACTTCTCTTTTTCTTTCTTTTCTCTTTCTCTTTCTTCTTCTCTTTCGGTTTCTCTTTCTCTTTTTCTTTTGTTTCTCTTTCTCTTTCATTTTCTCTTTCTCTTTCTTTTTCTCTTTCCGTTTCTCATTCTCTTTTTCTTTTTCTTTCTCTTTCTCTTTCATTTTCTCTTTCTCTCTCTCTTTCTCTTTCTCTTTTCTTTCTTTTTCTCTATCTCATTCTCTTTCTATTTTTTTCTTTCTCTTTCTCTTTCTCTTTCTTTTTCTTTTACTCTTTCTCTTTCTCTTTTCCTTTCTATTTCTCTTTCTCTTTCTCTTTCTTCTTCTGTTTCTCTTTCTCTTTCTCATTCTTTTTCTCTCTCTCTCTCTTTCTCTTTCTACTTCTCTTTCTTTCTTTTTCTCTTTTTACTTTAATTTCACTTTAACTTTCTTCTTCTTTTCATCCTTGTTCTCCTCCTCGTTCTCTTTCTATTTCTGTTTTTATTTCTATGTCTCTTTCTATCTCCTAATTTTTGTCTTTGCCTTTTCCTTTGTATTTGTCTTTCTCTTTCTTCTGATCCTTCTCTTTCTCGTTTTATTTGTCTTTCTCTTCCTCTTTCACTTTCTAAGGATTACAAAGGATTACAAAGGCGGAGCATACCGACAGGAGACCTTTTGATCCATATCTAGGTCGGATGCGAAAAAAAAAATAATATTAATGATAAAATAATAAATAAAAACTATGATAATGTAAATAACAAATAAAATACATAAATAAATGCATAGGTATAGTTAAATAATAAACAAAGAGGTAAATAGTAAATAATAATAAATTGACATATAACTAATAATAAATAAAAATCAGACAGACAAATGATAACAAAACAAAACAAATAATATAAGATAAATTATAATCATTACAGCATCTTACTTAGGTATTTATCTAAATGATTCTTAAAGCTTCGAACTGAACTACATTGCACTACCTGTGCACGAAGTTTATTCCATTCATTAACTACACGGTTGGCAAAGTTGTTTCTACCTACTTCCAAATTGAATCTATTTCCGGACAGTTTGAGACCATTGTTTCTTGTCTGATTCTCATTCAATGTAAAAATTTGGTCACTTTTGATGTTGTCAATTCCCTTTAGAATTTTAAAGACCTGTATCAAGTCACCTCTGAGTCTACGCTTTTTTAGAGAAAACAGATTCATATGTTTTAGTCGATTTTCGTATGATTTATTTATTTATTTATTTATTTTTTTGTCTTTGTCTTTTTTTTTTGTCTTTCTATTTTCTTTCTCTTTCTCTTTCTCTTTCTCTTTCTCTTTCTCTTTCCCTTTCTCTTTCTCTTTCTCTTTCCCACTTTCTCTTTCTCCCTCTCTTTCTCTTTCTCTATATTTTTTTCTTTCTTTCCTCTTTTTCTTTCTCTATGTCTCTCTCTTTCTCTTTATTTTTTCTTTTTTTCCATTTTGTCTTTCTATTTCTCTTTTTCTTTCTCTTTCTCTTGCTCTTTCTCTCTCTTTCTCTTTTTTTTCCTTTTTGTCTCTCTCTCTTTCTTCTTTACTTTCTCTTTTTTTCAAATCTTTTTTCTCTTTCTTTCGGTCTTTTTCTTTCTCCTTCTCTGTTTTTTTTTTTTTCTCTTTCTCCTTGTCTTTCTCTTTCTCATTATTTTTATTTTTTCTTCTCTTTTTCTTTCTCTTTCCTTTCTCCTCCCTTTTTCTATTTCTCTTTTCCTCTGTTTTTATATTTCCCTTTCTGTTTCTATCTCTCTTTCTTATTCTCTTCATCTTCTTTCTCTTTCTCTTACATTTTCTCTTTTTCTTTCTCCTTCTCTTTCTCCTTTTCTTTCCATTTACGCTTTGTTTCTCATTTTCTTTCTCTTTCTTTGTGTCTTTCTCCTTCTCTTTTTCTCTCTTTTCTCTTTTTCTCTTTTTCTTTCACTTTCTCTTTTTGTTTCTCTTCTCGTCCTCCTACTTCTCCTTATCATTTTTTTTTTATCTTTGTCTTTCTTTTTCTCTTTCTCTTTCTCTTTCTCTTTCTCTTTCTCTTTCTCTTTTTCCTTCTCTTTTTTTTTTATCTTTTTCCTTTTTCTCCTCCTTTTTTTCTTTCTCTTTTTGTTCCTATTTCTCTCTCTTCCTCTTTTACTTTTTCTCTTTGTTTTTGTTTTTCTCCTTCCCCTTCTCTTTTTATCTTTCTCTTCGTCCTTCTCCTTCTCTTTTTATTTTTTTCTCTTCCTCTTCCTCTTCCTCTTCCTCTTCCACTTTATCTTTCTCTTTCTCTTTTTCTTTGTCTTTCTATTTTCTTTCCCGATCTCTTTTTCTTTCTCTTTCTTTTTTTACTTTCTCTTCCTTTTTCATTTTGTCCTTCTCGTTGTCTTTTTTTTTTTCTTTTTCTTTGTCTTTCTCTTACTCGTTTTTTATTTTTCTCTCAATTATCCTTTTTCTCTTTCTCTTTTTCTTTTTCTGTCTTTTATCCCTTTCTCCTCTCTCTTTTTCTTGTTCTCCTTGTCTTACTCTCTCTCATTCTTTTTCTCCTCTTTTTTTTCTTTTTCTCATTTTTTTCTTTCTCTTCCTCGTTCTATTTCTCTTTCTCTTTACCCTACTCTTTCTCTAACTATATTTGACTTTCTCTTTCTCTTTCTTTGTATCTTCTCTTTCTCTTTCTCTTTCTCTTTCTTTCTCTTTCTCGTTCTCTTTCAATCTTTCTTTTTCTCTTCCTCTGTCTCCTTCTCTTTTTCTTTCTGTTTATCTTTCTTTTTCACATTCTCTTTCTCTTTCTCTTTCTCTTTCTCTTTCTTTCTCTTTCTCTTTCTCTTTCTTTTTCTCCTTCTTTTTCTCTTTCACTTTCATTTTATCTTTCACTTTCTCTCTCTCTTTCTCTTTCTCTTTCTCTCTCTCTTTCTATTTCTCTTTCTCTTCCTTTTTCTCTTTCTTTTTCTCTTTCTCTTTCTCTTTTATTTTCTCTTTCTCCTTGTCTTTCTTATATTTCTTCTTTTTTCTTTGATTTTCTCTTTCTCATTCTCTTTCTGTTTTTCTTTCTCTTTCTCTTTCTTTTTCTTTTTCTCTTTCTATTTTTTCTTTTTCTTTCTCCTTATCTTTCTCTTTCTCTTTCTCTTTCTCTTTCTCCTTCTCATTCTCTTTCCCATAGTCTTTCTCTTTGTCTTTGTCTTTGTCTCTCTCTTTCTCTTTTTTTCTCCTCTTTCTTTTTCTTTTTCTCTTTCTCTTTCTCTTTCTCCTTCATTTTCTCTTTCTCTTTCTCTTTCCTTTTCTTAATCTCTCTCTCTTTCTCTTTCTCTTTCCTTTTCTATTTCTCTTTCTCTTTTTTTCTCTTTCTCTATATTTTTCTCTTTCTTTTTCCCTTTTTTATATCTCTTTCTCCTTCTCTTTCTCTTTCTATTTCTCTTTCTTTTTTCTTTCTCTTTCTTTTTCTCTTTCTCTTTCTCCTTCAACTTCTCCTTCTCTTTTACTTTCTCTGTCTCTTTCTCTTTTCTCTTTCTCTTTTCTCTTTCTCTTTCTCTTTTTTCTTTCTCTTTCTCTTTTCTTTCTCTTTCTCTTTCTCTTTCTCTATTTCTATTTATTCTTTCTACTTCTCTTTCTTTTTCTTTCTATTTCTGTTTCTCCTTCTCTTTCTCTTTCTCTTTCTCTTTCTCTTTCTCCTTCTTTTTCTCTTTCTCTTTCTCTTTCTCTTTCTCTTTATCTTTCTCTTTCTCTTTACCCTACTCTTTCTCTAACTAGTTTTGTCTTTATCTTTCTCTTTCTTCGTATTTTTCTCTTTCTCTTTCTCTTTCTCTTTCTCTTTCTCTTTATCCTTCTCTTTCTCTTTCTCTTTCTTTTTCTCTTTCTCTGTCTCTTTCTCTTTTTCTTTCTCTTTCTCTTTCTGTTTCACTTTCTCTTTTTCTTTATCTTTCTTCTTCTCTTTATCTTTCTCTTTCTCCTTCTCTTTATTTTTCTCCTCTTTCTCTTTCATTTTATCTTTCACTTTCTCTCTCTTTCTCTTTCTCTTTTTCTCTTTCTTTCTATTTCTCTTTGTCTTTGTCGTTGTCTTTCGCTTTCTCTTTTTTTTTCTCCTTCTCTTTTTATCTTTTTATTTGTCTTTTTCTTTCTCTTTCTCTTTCTTTTTCTCTTTCTCTTTCTTTTTCTCTTTCTCTTTCTCCTTCAACTTCTCTTTCTCTTTTCCTTTCTCTGTCTCTTTCTCTTTCTCTTTTTTCTCCTTCTCTTTCTCTTTCTCTTTTATCTTTCTCTTTCTCTTCCTCTTTCTCTTTCTCTTTTTCTTTCTCCTTCTCTTTCTTTTCTCTTTCTCTTTCTCTTTCTCTTTCTCCTTCTCTTTCTCTTTCTCTTTCTCTCTCTCTTTCTCTTTCTCTTTCTCTTTCTATTTCTCTTTCTCTTTACCCTACTCTTTCTCTAACTGTATTTGTCTCTCTCTTTCTCTTTCTTCGTATTTTTCTCTTTCTCTTTCTCTTTGTCTTTTTAATTATCTTTCTCTTTCTCTTTGTCTTTTTAATTATCTTTCTCTTTCTCTTTGTCTTTTTAATTATCTTTCTCTTTCTCTTTCTCTTTCTCTTTCTCTTTCTCTTTCTCTTTCTCTTTCTCTTTCTCTTTCTCTTTCTCTTTCTATTTCTATTTCTCTTTCTCTTTCTCTTTCTTTTTCTCTTTCTCTTTCTCCTTCTGTTCCTCTTTCTCTTTTTCTTTCTCTTTCTATTTCTCTTTCTCTTTACCCTACTCTTTCTCTAACTGTATTTGTCTCTCTCTTTCTCTTTCTTCGTATTTTTCTCTTTCTCTTTCTCTTTGTCTTTTTAATTATCTTTCTCTTTCTCTTTGTCTTTTTAATTATCTTTCTCTTTCTCTTTCTCTTTCTCTTTCTCTTTCTCTTTCTCTTTCTCTTTCTTTTTCTCCTTCTCTGTCGCTTTTTCTTTTTTTTTTCTCTTTCTCTTTCTGTTTCACTTTCTCTTTTTCTTTCTCTTTATCTTTCGTCTTCTCTTTCTCTTTCTCTTTCTTTTTCTTCCTCTCGTTCTCTTTCATTTTATCTTTCACTTTCTCTCTCTCTTTCTCTTTCTCTTTCTCTTTCTCTCTCTCTTTCTATTTCTCTTTCTCTTCATCTTTCTCTTTCTTTTTCTCTCTCTATCTCTTTTTCTTTGAATTTCTCTTTTTCCTTGTCTTTCTTATATATCTTCTTTTTTCTTTCAATTTCTCTTTCTCTTTCTCTTTCTCATTCTCTTTCTGTTTTTCTTTCTCTTTCTTTTTATTTTTCTCTCTCTATTTTTACTTTTTCTTTCTCCTTATCTTTCTCTTTCTCTTTGTTTTTCTTTCTCTTTCTCTTTCTCATTCTCTTTCCCATATTCTTTCTGTTTGTTTTTGTCATTCTCTTTCTCTTTTTTTTCCTTCTCTTTTTTCTTTTTCTCTTTCTCTTTCTCTTTCTCTTTGTTCTTCTTTTTCTCTTTCTATTTTCCTTTCTCTGTCTCTTTACCTTTCTCTTTTTTTCTCCTTCTCTTTCTCTTCTATCTTTCTATTTCTCTTTCTCTTTCTCTTTCTCTTTCTATTTCTCTTTTTCTTCCTCTTTGTCTTTGTCTTTCTCTTTCTCTTTCTCCTTCTCTTTCTCTTTCTCTTTCTATTTCTCTTTCTCTTTCTCTCTCTCTTTCTCTTTCTCTTTATCTTTCTCTTTCTCTTTCTCTTTCTCTTTCCCTTTCTCATTCTCTTTCTCTTTTTCTTTCTCTCTCTCTTTCTTCTTCACTTTCTCCTTCTCTTTTTTTCAAAACTTTTTTCTCTTTCTTGGTCTTTTTCTCTTTCTCCTTCTCTTTCTTTTTCTTTTTCTCTTTCTCCTTGTCCTTCTCTTTCTCATTCTTTTTATTTTTTTCTTCTCAATTTCTTTCTCTTTCCTTTCTCCTCCCTTTTTCTATTTCTCTTTTCCTCTCTTTTTTTATTTCCCTTTCTGTTTCTATCTCTCTTTCTTATTCTCTTCATCTTCTTTCTCTTTCTCTTACATTTTCTCTTTCTCTTTCTCTTTCTCCTTCTTTTTCTCTTTTTCTCTTTCTTTTTCTCTTTTTCTTTCTCCTTCTCTTTCTCCTTTTCTTTCCATTTACGCTTTGTTTCTCATTTTTTTTACTCTTTCTTTGTGTCTTTCTCCTTCTCTTCTTTTTTTTTCTCTTTTCTCTTTTTCTTTCACTTTCTTTTTTGTTTCTCTTTCTCCGCATACTTCTCCTTATCCTTTTTATATTTTTCTTTATATATATTTGTCTTTCTATATCTCTTTCTCTTTCTCTTTCTCTTTCTCTTTCTCTTTCTCTTTTTCCTTCTCTTTCTTTTTATCTTTTTCCTTTTTCTCCTCCTTTTTTTCTTACTCTTTTTGTTCCTATTTCTCTCTCTTCCTCTTTTACTTTTTCTCCTTGTTTTTGTATTTGTCCTTCCCCTTATCTTTTTATCTTTCTCTTCGTGCTTCTCCCTCTCTTTTTATTTTTCTTTCTCTTCCTCTTCCTCTTCCACTTTATCTCTCTCTTTCTCTTTTTCTTTGTCTTTCTATTTTCTTTCCCGATCTCTTTTTCTTTCTCTTTCTTTTTTTACTTTCTCTTCCTTTTTCATTTTGTCCTTCTCGTTCTCTTTTTTTTTTCTTTGTCTTTGTCTTTCTCTTACTCTTTGTCATTCTCTTTTTTTATCTTTTTCGTTCTCCTTCTCTTTTTCTTTTCCTCTTTTTTATCCCTTTCTCCTTCTCTTTTTTTCTCCTTGTCTTACTCTCTCTCATTCTTTTTCTCCTTCTTTCTTCTCTTCCTCTTTCTATTTCTCTTTCTCTTTACCCTACTCTTTCTCTAACTGTATTTTCTCTTTCTCTTTCTCTTTCTCTTTCTCTTTCTCTTTCTCTTTCTCTTTCTCTTTCTCTTTCTCTTTCTTTTTCTCTTCCTCTGTCTCTTTCTCTTTTTCTTTCTCTTTCTCTTTCTGTTTCACTTTATCTTTTTCTTTCTCTTTGTCTTTCTTCTTCTCTTTCTCTTTCTCTTTCTTTTTCTCCTTTTCTTTCTCTTTCTCTTTCATTTTATCTTTCACTTTCTCTCTCTCTTTCTCTTTCTCTTTCTCTCTCTCTTTCTATTTCTCTTTCTCTTCCTTTTTCTCTTTCTTTTTCTCTTTCTCTTTCTCTTTCTCCTTTATTTTCTCTTTCTCCTTGTCTTTCTTATATTTCTTCTTTTTTTCATTTTCTCTTTCTCATTCTCTTTCTGTTTTTCTTTCTCTTTCTCTTTCTATTTCTTTTTCTCTTTCTATTTTTCTTTTTCTTTCTCCTTATCTTTCTCTTTCTCTTTCTCTTTCTCTTTCTCTTTCTCTTTCTCTTTCTCTTTCTCTTTCTCTTTCTCTTTCTTTCTCTTTCTCTTTCTCATTCTCTTTCCCATAGTCTTTCTTTTTGTCTTTGTCTTTGTCTTTCTCTCTCTCTCTTTTTTTCTCCTCTTTCTCTTCCTTTTTCTCTTTCTCTTTCTCTTTCTCCTTCTATTTCTCTTTCTCTTTCCTTTTCTTAATCTCTCTCTCTTTCTCTTTCTCTTTCTTTTTCTATTTCTCTTTCTCTTTTTTCTCTTTCTTTATCATTTTCTGTTTCTTTTTCTCTTTTTTCTTTCTCTTTCTCCTTCTCTTTCTCTTTCTATTTCTCCTTCTCTCTTTCTATCTTTCTCTTCTTTCTCTTTCTTTTTCTCTTTTTCTTTCTTTTTCTCTTTCTCTTTCTCCTTCAACTTCTCTTTCTCTTTTATTTTCTCTGTCTCTTTCTCTTTTTTTCTCCTTGTCTTTCTCTTTCTCTTTTCTCTTTTCTCTTTCTCTTTCTCTTTCTCCTTCTCTTTCTCTTTCTTTTCTCTTTCTATTTCTCTTTCTCTTTCTCCTTTTCTTTCTCTTTCTCTTTCTCTTTCTCTTCCTATTCCTCTTCCTCTTTCTCTTTCTCTTTCTCTTTCTCTTTCTCTTTTCCTTTCTCTTTCTCTTTACCCTACTCTTTCTCTAACTATTTTTGCCTTTCTATTTCTCTTTCTTCGTATTTTTCTCTTTCTCTTTCTCTTTCTCCTTCTCTTTCTCTTTCTCTTTCTCTTTCTCTTTCTCTTTCTCTTTATATTTATGTTTCTCTTTCTCTTTCTTTCTCTCTTTCTCTCTCTCTTTCTCTTTTTCTTTCTCGTTCTCTTTCTGTTTCACTTTCTCTTTTTCTTTATCTTTCTTCTTCTCTTTATCTTTCTCTTTCTCCTATTCTTTCTTTTTCTCCTTCTCTTTCTCTTTCATTTTATCTTTCACTTTCTCTCTCTCTTTCTCTTTCTCTTTCTCTCTCTCTTTCTATTTCTCTTTCTCTTCCTCTTTCTCTTTCTTTTTCTCTTTCTCCTTCTCTTTCTCTTTTATTTTCTCTTTCTCCTTGTCTTTCTTATATTTCTTCTTTTTTCTTGCTCTTTCTCATTCTCTTTCTGTATTTCTTTCTTTCTCTTTCTTTTTCTTTTTCTCTCTCTATTTTTTCTTTTTTCTTTCTCCTTATCTTTCTCTTTTTCTTTCTTTCTCTTTCTCTTTCTCATTATCTTTCCCATAGTCTTTCTTCTTGTCTTTGTCGTTGTCTTTCTCTTTCTCTTTTTTTTCTCCTTTTCTTTCTTTTTATCTTTCTATTTCTCTTTTTCCTTCTCTTTCTCTTCCTCTTTCTTTTTCTCTTTCTCTTTCTTTTTCTCTTTCTTTTTCTCATTCAACTTTTCTTTCTTTTTTCCTTTCTCTGTCTCTTTCTCTTTTTTTCTCCTTCTCTTTCTCCTTCTCATTTCTCTTTCTCTTTCTCTTTATCTTTCTTTTTCTCTTTCTCTTTTTCTTGCTCTTACTTTTTCTTTTTCTCTTTTTCTTTCTCTTTCTATTTCTATATCTCTTTCTCTTTCTCTTTCTTTTTCTCTTTCTCTTTCTCTTTCTCTTTCTCTTTCTCTTTCTCTTTCTCTTTCTCTTTCTCTTTCTCTTTCTCTTTCTATTTCTCTTTCTCTTTACCCTACTCTTTCTCTAACTATATTTGTCTCTCTCTTTCTCTTTCTTCGTATTTTTCTCTTTCTCTTTCTCCTTCTCTTTCTCTTTCTCTTTTTAATTATCTTTCTCTTTTTCTCTCTCTTTCTCTTTCTTTTTCTCTTTCTCTGTCGCTTTTTCTTTTTCTTTCTCTTTCTCTTTCTGTTTCACTTTCTCTTTTTCTTTCTCTTTATCTTTCGTCTTCTCTTGCTCTTTCTCTTTCTTTTTCTCCTTCTCTTTCTCTTTCATTTTATCTGTCACTTTCTCTCTCTCTTTCTCTTTATCTTTCTTCTTCTCTCTCTCTTTCTATTTCTCTTTCTCTTCATCTTTCTCTTTCTTTTTCTCTCTCTCTCTTTCTCTTTCTCTTTGATTTTCTTTTTTTCCTTGTCTTTCTTATATATCTTCTTTTTCTTTCAATTTCACTTTCTCTTTCTCTTTCTCATTCTCTTTCTGTTTTTCTTTCTTTTTCTCTTTCTATTTTTTCTTTTTCTTTCTCCTTATCTTTCTCTTTCTCTTTCTTTTTCTTTCTCTTTCTCTTTCTCTTTCTCATTCTCTTTCCCATAGTCTTTCTCTTTGTCTTTGTCTTTCTCTTTCTCTTTTTTTCTCCTTCTCTTTCTTTTTCTTTTTCTCTTTCTCTTTCTCTTTCTTCTTTTTCTCTTTCTCTTTCGCTTTCTCTTTCTTAATACCCCTCTCTTTCTACTTGTCTTTTTTTTCTATTTCTCTCTCTCTCTATTTCTCTTTCTCTATCTTTTCCTCTTTCTTTTTCCCTTTTTTCTTTCTCTTTCTCCCTCTCTTTCTCTTTATATTTCTCTTACTCTTTTTCTTTTTCATTCTCCTTTTTCTCTTTCTTTTTCTCTTTCTCTTTCTCCTTCAACTTCTCTTTCTCTTTTCCTTTCTCTGTCTCTTTCTCCTTCTCTTTTTTTCTCCTTCTCTTTTTTCTCCTCTTTCTTATTCTCTTTCTCTTTCTCTTTCTCTTTCTCTTTCTCTTTCTCTTTCTCTTTCTCTTTCTCTTTCTCTTTCTCTTTCTCTTTCTCTTTCTATTTATATTTCTCTTTCTCTTTCTCTTTCTCTTTCTCTTTCTCTTTTTCTTTCTCTTTCTCTTTCTCTTTCTCTTTCTCTTTCTCTTTCTCTTTCTCTTTCTCTTTCTCTTTCTCTTTCTCTTTCTCTTTCCCTTTCTCGTTCTCTTTCTCTTTTTATTTCTCTTTCTCTTTCTCTTTCTTCTTCTTCACTTTCTCTTTCTCTTTTTCTTTCAAATAATTTTTCTCCTTCTTGGTCTTTTTCTCTTTCTCCTCCTCTTTCTTTTTCTTTTTCTCTTTCTCCTTGTCTTTCTCTTTCTCATTCTTTTTATCTATTTCTATTTTTTCTTCTCTTTCTCTTTTTTATTCTCTTTCCTTTCTCCTCTCTTTTTCTATTTCTCTTTTTGTTTCTTTTTCTATTTCCCTTTCTGTTTATATTTCTCTTTCTTATTCTCTTCATCTTCTTTCTCTTTCTCTTACCTTTTCTCTTTCTCTTTCTCTTTCTCTTACTCCTTTTTTTCTCTTTCTTTTTTTTCTCTTTCTTTTTCTCTTTTTCTTTCCCCTTCTCTTCTTCTTTCCATTTCCGCTTTGTTTCTCATTTTCTTTCTCTTTTTTTATGTCTTTCTCTTTCTCTTTTTCTCTCTTTTTTCTTTTTGTCTCTTTTTCTTTCACTTTCTCTTTTTGTTTCTCTTTCTCTTTCTCCGCATATTTCTCTTTATCTATTTTTTTTTCTCGTCGGTCTATTCTCTTTTTCTTCTTTTTTTTCTTCTTATTTTTATTTTTTCTTTCTGTTTCTCTCTTTTCTCTTTTTTCTTTTTTTTATTTCTCTAATTGTTCTTTCTCCTTCTCCTGCTCTTTTTTTTTCTATTTCTTCTTTACTTACTTCTTGTCTATCACTCTTTTTGGTTCTCTTTTGCTTCTTGTTTCTCTTTGTTTTTCTCTTTTCTTTTTTCTATTATTTCTTTCTCTTTCTCTTTCTTTTCCTCTATTTCTATTTCTCTTTCCTTTTCTTTCTCTTTTTCTCTTTCTCTTTCTATTCCTCTTTCTCTTTTTCTTTCCCTTCTCCTTCTCTTTTCCCTTCTCTTTTTCTGTCTCTTTCTCCTTCTCCTTCTGTTATTCTTTCTCCTTCTCCTTCTTTTTGTCTCTCTCGTTTTTTTTTCTCCTTCTCTTTCTCTTTCTCTTTTTCTTTTTCTTTCTCTTTCTCTTTCACCCCTTTCTCTTTCTCCTTCACTTTCTCTTTCTCTTTTTCTTTCAAATTTTCTTTTTCTTTCTTTGTCTTTTCCTCTTTCTCCTTCTCTTTCTTTTTCTATTTCTCTTTCTCCTTGTCTTTCTCTTTTTCTTTTCCTTTCTCTTTCTTTTTGTCTATTTTAATTTCTATTTCTTCTTCTCCTTCTCTTTTTCTTTACTTTTCCTTTGTTCTCTCTCTTTATATTTTTCTTTTTCTTTTTCTTTCTTTTTCTTTCTTTTTCTTTTTCTCTCTCTTTCTTTTTCTCTTTCTATTCCTCTTCCTTTTTCTCTTTCTCTTTCTTTTTTCTTTCTCTTTCTCTTTCTCTTTCTCCTTCTCTTTCTCTTTTTCTTTCTATTTCTCTTTATATTTCTCTTTCTCTTTTTATTTGTCTTTCTCCGTGTCTTTCTTTTTTCTTTTGTTTTTTTATTTTTTCTCTTTCTCTTTCTTTTTCTTTTTTTTCTTTTTCTCTCCTTCTCTGTTTGTCTTTTTCCTTCTCCTTCTCCTTCTACTTCTCCCTATTCTTCTGATCGGTTATTTCTCTTTCTCTTTCTATTTCTCTTTCTGTTTCTCTTGCTCTTTCTCTTTTTGTTTCTCTTTCTTTTTCTTTTTTCTTACTGTAATTCTTTTTATTTGTCTTTATCTCTATTTCTTTTCCTCTTTCTTTTCCTCTTTCTTTTTTCTCTTTCTCTTTCTCTTTTTCTTTCTCTTTTTCTCTCTCGTTTTTATTCTTTGTCTCATACTCTTTTTTTATGTCATTCTTTTCTCCTTCTTTTTCTCTACCTCTATCTCATTCTCTTTCTCTTTCCTATTTTTCTCTTTCTCTTTCTATTTCACTTTCTCTTTCTCTTTACCTATTTCTCTCTCTCTCTTTCTCTTTTTCTCGTTCTCTTTTTCTCGTTCTCTTTTCCTCTTTCTCTTTTTCTCTTTCTCTTTCTCTTTCTCCTTCTCCTTCTCCTTCTCTTTCATTTTCCATTTTTCTTTCTCTTTCTCATTCTCCTATGTCTTTCTCTTTTTCCTTCCTTTTCTCTTTTTCTTTCTATTTCTTCTTCTTTTTATATTTCTTTTTCACTCTTCCTCTTTTTTTCCCTCCTGTTCTTTATTTTTTTATTTTCTTTTGCCCCTGCTCTTTCTCTTTCTCATTTTCTTCATAATTTTCTCTGTTTTTCCTTCTCTTTCTTTCTCCTTCTCTTTCTCTTTCTCTTTTATCTTCTACTTCTGTTTATCTTTCTTTCTCTTTTTCTTTCTACTTCTCTTTCTCTTCGTGTTTCTCTTTTTCTTTCTCTTTTTCCTTTTTCTTATTCACTTTCTCTTTCTTTTTTCTTTTTCTCTTTCTCTTTCTATTTCTCTTTTTCTTTTCTCCTTCTATTTCTTTTCCTTTCTCCTTCTCTTTCTATTTCTCTTTCTCTTTCTCTTTTCCTTGTTCTTTCTCTTCCTCTTTTTCTTTATTTTTCTCTTTCTCTTTCTGTTTCCCTTTCTCTTTTTCTTATTCTTTCTCTTTCTCTTTCTTTCTTTTTGTTTTTGTTTTTCTTTATTTATTTCTCTTTTTCATTCTCTTTCTTTTTCTCTTTATTTATTTTCCTTTGTCTTTCTATTTCTCTATCTGTTTCTTTTTCTCTTTCTCATAATCTTTCTTTTCCTCGTTTTAATTATCTTTCTCCTTCTCTTTCTCTTTCTCTGTGTTTTCTATTTTTCTTTCTTTTTCATTTTGTTTTTCTCTTTTTCTCTTTCTGTTTCTGTTTCTCATTCTCCTTTTACTTCTCCTTCTCCTTTTCTTTCTCTTGATCTCTCTCTTCTCGTTGTCTTTCTTCTTCTCTTTCTTTTTCTATTTGTCTTTCTCTTTTTCTTTCTTATTTTGTTTCTCTTTCTTTTTCTCCTATACCTTATCTAATATTTTTCTTTCTCATACTCTATTTTTCTTTTTCTCTATCTCTTTTTCTTTCTATTTCTCCTGCTTATTTTCTTTCTCTTTATCTGTCTCTGTCCCTATACATATCTCTTTTTCTATCCCTCTTCTCTTTCTCCTTCTCTTTTTCTATCCCTCTTCTCTTTCTCTCTCTCTCTCTCTCTCTCTCTCTCTCTCTCTCTCTCTCTCTCTCTCTCTCTCTCTCTCTCTCTCTCTCTCTCTCTCTCTCTCTCTCTCTCTCTCTTTGGTGGGGAGGGTTATTTCGATTTTAATTTCTTCTTTTCTTTCTCTTTTTCTTTCTCTCCGTTATTCTCTCTCTTTCTATTATTCAGTTTCTTTCACTTTCTCTTTCTCTTTCTCTTTCTCTTTCTTTTCCTCTTTCTCTTTCTCGCTCAATTTCTCTTTTTCTTTCTCTTCCTCTTTTTTTCTATCTCTTTGTCTTTCTCTTTCTTTTCCTCTTTCTCTTTCTCTCTCACTTTCTCTTTTTCTTTCTCTTCCTCTTCCTCATTCTCTTTCTCTTTTTTCTTTCTCTTTCTCTCTCTTTCTCCTTCTCTTTCTCTTTCTCTCTCTTTCTTCTTCTCTTTCTCTTTTTCCTTTTGTTTCTCTTTTTATTTATTACTCTTTTTCTTTCTCTTTCTCCGTGTCTTTCTTTTTCTCTTTTTCTCTTTTTTCTGTTTTTCTTTCTCCTTCTCTTTCTCTTTATCTTTTTCTCTCTCTTTCTGTTTGTCTTTCATATTCTTCTCTTTTAACTTCTCCTTTATCCTTTTCTTTCTTTTAATCGGTCTCTTCTCTTTCTATTTCTCTTTCTTTTTCTCTTTGTTTTTCTCCTTATGTTTCTCTTTTTGTTTCTTTTTGTTTTTTCTTTTTCTTTCTCTAACTCTTTTTCTTTCTCTTTCTCTTTCTTTTCTTCGTTTTTCTTTTTCTCCTTCTCTTTCTCTATTTCTTTCTTATTTCCTTTAACTGTATCTGTCTCTGTTTCTTTTTCTCATACTCTTTTTCCTTGTCATTCTCTTTCTTTTTCTTGTTCTGATTCTCTTTCTCCTTCTTCTTCTCTTTCTCTGTCTCTGTCTCTGTCTCTGTCTCTGTCTCATTCTCCTTCTCTTTCTCTTTCTCTTTCTCTTTCTCTTTCTCCTTTGCTTCTCTTTCTCTTTCTCATTCTCTTTCTCTTTCTCTTTCTCTTTCTCTTTCTCTTTCTCTTTCTCTTTCTCTTTCTCTTTCTCTTTCTCTTTCTCTTTCTCTTTCTCTTTTCTTTTCTCTTTCTCTTTCTCTTTTTCTTTTATTTTCTCTTTCTCTTTCTCTTTCTTCTTCTCATTCTCTTTCTCTCTCACTGTTCCTCTTTTTTCTCCTTTTCTTTCTCTTTTTGTTTCTTTTGCTTCTACTTTTTTTTTATCATACCCTCTCTTTCTCCTTCTCTTTCATTCTCCTTCTCTTTCTCTTTTCTCCTTCTACTTCTGTTTTTCTTTCTTTCTCTTTCTCTTTCTACTTCTGTTTCTCTTCCTATTTCTCTTTTTCTTTCTCTTTTCGTCTCTCTTTTCATTTTCCTTCTATTTCTTTTTCTATTTCTCTTTCTCTTTCTCTTTCTCTTTCTCTTTCTCTTTCTCTTTCTCTTTCTCTTTATTTTCTCTTTCTTTTTCTCTTTCTCTTTCTTTATCCTCTTTCTTTTTTATCAGTCTCTGACTCTTTTTCTTTCTTTTTTTCTTTCTTTCTCTTTCTCTTTCTCTTTCTTCTTTTTCTACTTCTAATATTCCCTCTCGTTCAATTTCTCCTGATATGTCTTTTCTCTTTCTCTTTTTTTCTCTTTCTCCTTCTCTTTCTCTTGCTCTTTCTTTTTCTCCTTCTCTTTCTCTTTTTCTTTCTCTTTCTCTTTCTTTTTCTCTTTCTCTTTCTCTTTCTCTTTCTCTTTCTCTTTCTCCTTCTCTTTCTTTTCTCTTTCTCTTTCTCTTTCTCTTTCTCTTTCTCTTTCGCTTTCTCTTTCTCTTTCTCATTCTTTTTCTCTTTCTCTTTCTCTTGTTTTATTTCTTTACCTTTTTCTTTCTTTTTCTTTTTCCTTTTTTTTGTCGTTCTATTTCTCATTATCTTTCTCTTTCTCTTTCTCACACCCCTACTCTTTGTCATTCTCTTTCTTTTTCTCGTTCTATTTTTTTGCCCTTCTCCTTCTATTTTCTCTGTCTCTTTCTCTTTTTCTTTCTCTCTCTCCTTCCATTTCTCTTTCTCTTTTTTTTCTCTTTCTCTTTCTCTTTCTCCTTCACTTCTCTTTCTCTTTCTCAATTTCTTCTTTTTCTTTTTCTCCTTCTTTTTCTATTTCTTGTTCTCTTTCTCTTTTTCTCTCTCTCATCCTTTTTTCTATTCTTCTTTCTCTCTCTGTTTCTCTTGCTCTTGCTCCTTCTCTTTCCCTCTCTCTTTTTCTTAATCATTATCTTTAATTTTCCTGATATTACTTGCTCATTCTTTTTCTCTTTCTAATTCTGTTTCTCTTTCTTTCTCTTTTTCCTTTCATTTTTCTTTCTCTTCCTCCTTCTCTTTCTCTTTCTCTTTCTCTTTCTACTTCTCTTTTCATTTCTTTTTCTTTTTCTCTTTTTCTTTCTCTCTCTCTTTCTCTTTCTCCTTCTCTTTCTCTTTTCCTTTTTGTATCTTGATTTCTCTTTCTTTTTCTCTTTCTATTTCTCTTTCTGTTTTTGTTTATTTATTTTTATTTCTCTTTCTCTTTCTCTTTCTCTTTCTATTTCTTTCTCTTTCTCTTTTTCTTTCCCGTTCACTTTCTCTTCTCTTTCTCTTACTCTTACTCTTTCTCTTTCTCTTTCTCTTTCTCTTTCTCTTTCTCTTTCTCTTTCTCTTTCTCTTTCTCTTTCTCTTTCTCTTTCTCTTTCTCTTACTCCTTCTCTTTCTATTTCTCACTCTCCTTTTTTTCTCTTTCATTCCCTTTTCATTTTTTATTTTCTTTCACTTCTTTCTTCTCTTTTTCCTCTTTCTCTTTTTCATTCTTTTTCTGTTTCTCTTTTGTTTTTCCCTTTCTCTTTCTCCTTCTCTTTCTCGCTCTACCATTTCCTTTTTCTATTTTTCTTTGTCTTTATTTTAGTATTTCTTTTTCTCTTTTTATTTCTCTTTTTTATTTTTCTTCTCTTTTTCCTTCTCTTGTTCTTCTCTTGTTCTCATTCTCTTTTTTCTTTCTCTTTCTCCTTCTCCTTCTTTTCTTTCGCTTTCTTTTTCTCTATTTGTTACGTGTGTTTGTCTTCTACTTCTCTCTTTTTGTATTTTTCTTTCCCTTGGTCTTTCTCTTTCTCTTTATTTTTCTCATTGTCTTTCTCCTTCTCTTTCACTTTCTCTCTCTTTCTCTTATTCTTTCTCTTTCTCCTTCTCTTTCTCTTTCTCCTTCTCTTTCTCTTTCTCTTTCTCCTTCTTTTTCTCTTTCTCTTTCTCTTTCTTTCTCTTTCTCTTTTTTCTTTCTCTTTCTCTCTCTATTTCTGTTTTTCTTTCTGTTTCTGTTTCTCTTTCTCTTTCTCTTTCCTTTGTTCCCTCTGTTTCTCTTTCTCTTTCTCTTTCTCTTTCCTTTGTTCCTTCTGTTTCTGTTTCTGTTTCTCTTTCTCTTTCTCTTTCTCTTTCTCTTTCTCTTTCTCTTTCTCTTTCTCCTTCTCCTTCTCTTTCTCTTTCTCTTTCACTTTCTCTTTTACTTTCTCTTTCTCCGTGTCTTTCTCTTTCTCTCTTATTTCTCCTTCTCTTTCTCTTTCTCTTTCTCTTTCTCCTTCTCTCTCTCCTTATGTTTCTTTTTCTCTTTCTCCTTCGCCTTTTACTTCTCCTTTTCCTTTTTTCTTCTGATCCATTTCTTCTTTTTCTGTTTCTCTTTCTCCTGCTTTTTCTCCTTCTGTTTTTCTTTATTTGCTCTTTCTCTTTCTCCTTCTCTTTCTCTTTTTGCTTCTCTTTCTTTTTCATTTGTTCTTTCTCTAATTCTTTTTCGTTCTTTTCATTTTTCTCCTTTTTCTCTTTTTCTTTCCATTTTTCTTTAGCTTCTCTTTCTCTTTCTTATTCTCTTTTTTTCTCTTTCTCTTTCTATTTCTATTTCTTCTTCTCTTGGTTGTTGTCTGTAAATCTTTATATTTTTTTCTCCTTTTCTTACTCTTTCTGCTTCTCTTGCTCTTGCTTTCTCTCTTTTTCTTTCCCTTTTTCTTAATAATTCTCTTTCTTTCTCCTTCTCTTTCTTTTTCTCTTTCTCCTTCTACTTCTGTTTCTCTTTCTTTCTCTTTCTCACTTTCTTTCTCTTTCTCTTCTTCATTCTCTTTCTCTTCTTCATTCTCTTTCTCTTCTTCATTCTCTTTCTCTTCTTCATTCTCTTTCTCTTCTTCATTCTCTTTCTCTTTCTCTCTCTCTCCTTCACTTTTTCTTTCTCTTTCTCTTTCTCTTTCTTTTTCTCATTCTCTTTCTCTTTCTATTTTTCTTTCTTCTTCTCTTTATCTTTTCCTTTCCCTTTCTGTGTCTCTTTCTCTTTGTCTTCCCTTTTTCTTTCTCTTTCACTTTATTTTTCTCTTTCTCTTTCTTTTTCTCTTCCTCTTTTTCTTTCTCTTTCTCTTTCTCTTTCTCTTTCTCTTTATTTTTCTCTTTCTCTTTCTCTTTCTCCTTCACTTTCTCTTTCTCTTTTTCTTTCAAATTTACTTTCTCCTTCTTGGTCATTTTCTCTTTCTCTTTGTCTTCCTCTTTCTCTATCTATCTTTTCATATATTTTTATTTCTATTTCTTCTTCTCTATCTTCTTATCTTTCTCTTTCCTTGGTTTTCTCTCTTTCGATTTCTTTCTCTATTTTTCTCTTTCTCTTTCTTTTTCTCTTCCTCTTCGTTTTTCTCTTTCTCTTTCCCTTTCTCCTTCTCTTTTTCTTTCTCTTTTCCCTTCTATTTCTTTATCTCTTTTTATTTCTCTTTCTCCGTGTCTTTCTCTTTCTGTTTTTCTCTTTTTTTTCTTTATGTTTTTTTTCTCTTTCGCTCTCTTTCTGTTTCTTTTCTCTTTCTCCTTCTTCTTCTACTTCTCCTTCTCTTTTTCTTTCTCCTAATCTCTCTCTTTTCCTTCTCCTCCTTCTTCTCTTTCTTTTTCTCTTTCTCCTTCTCTTTCTCTTTCTCCTTCTCTTTCTTCTTTTGTTTCTCTTTCTTTTTCTCTTTTCCTTTCTATAAATATTTTTCTTTCTCTTTCTCCTTATCTTTCTTTCATTTTCTTTCTTTTACTCCTTCTCATGCTCTTTCTCTTTTCCTTGTTTTTTCTTGTTTACTTTTTTCTTTCTGTATCTCTTTGTTTTTCTCTTTGTCTTTCTCTTTCTCTTTCTCTTTCTCTTTCTCTTTCTCTTTCTCCTTCTCTTTGTCTTTTTTCATTTTCTATTTCTCCTTCTCTTTCTCTTTTTCTTATTTTCACCTTCTCCTTCTCTTTCTCTTTTTCTTTCTCTTTCTCTTTTTCTATGTGTTTTCTTTCTCTTTTTCTTTTTTTCTCTTTCTCTTTCTTGTTTCTCTTTCCCTTATTTTCTCTTTCTTTTTCGGTTTATCTTTCTCTCTTATTCTATTTCTTTTTCTATTTCTCTTTCTCTTTCTCACTCTCTTTCTATTTGTCTTTTATTTTATTTTCCTTTTTCTCTTTCTCTTTTATCCTTCTTTTTGTCTTACTCCTTCTATTTTTCTTTCTCCTTCTTTTTCTCTTTTTCCTTCTTTCTCTCTCTCTCTTTCTCTTTCTTCTTCTCCTTCACATTCTCTTTTTCCGTATCTTTCTTTTTCTCACTTTTCTTCATTTTTGCTGTTTCTCTTTCTTATTTTCTTTAACTCTCTCCTCTTTATTTTCTTTTTTATATCTCTATTTCTTTCTCTTTCTCTTTCACATTTCTTTGTATTTTAACTTTTTGTTTGTCTCTCTCTTTCTCTTTCTCTTTCTCTTTCTCTTTCTCTTTCTTGTTCTCTTTCTCCTTCCCCTTCTCTTTTTCTTTCTCCTTCTCTTTCTCTTTCTCTTTCATTTTCTTTTTCTCTTTCTCTTTCTCTTTCTCTTTCTCTTTCTCTTTCAGTTTCTCTTTCTCCGTCTCTTACTTTTCCTCTTTCTATTTCTCTTTCTCTTTCTCTTACTCTTTCTTTTTCTCTTCCTGTTTCTGTTTCTGTATCTCTGTCTCTTTTTCTTTCACTTTCTCTTTTTTTTTCTCTCTTTCTCTTTATCTTTCACTTTCTCCTTCGCTTTCTGTTTCTCCGTCTCTTACTTTTTATCTTTCTATTTCTATTTCTCTTTCTCCTACTCTTTCTTTTTCTCTTCTTGTTTCTGTTTCTGTATCTCTGTCTTTTTTTATTCGCTTTCCGTTTCTATATCTTTTTCTCCTGCTCTTTCTCTTTTCTTTTTTCTTCAATTTTCTCTCCTTTTTTCTCTGTTTTATCTCTTTCTCCGTGTCTTTCTTTTTCTTTTTTTCTCATTCTTATAATTTTTTCACTTTCTATTTCTGCTTCTAGATCTCCTTCTTCTTCTTCCGATCTCTCTCTTTTCCTTCTCTTTCTATTTCTCTTTCTCTTTTTCTTTCTCTTTCTTTTTCTCCTTCTCTTTCTCCTTCTTTTTTACCTTCAATTTCCTCTTATTTTTTCCCCGTTTTCTCTTTTTCTCTTTTTTTCTCCTTTTTTTCTCCTTATGCTTCTACTTCTTTTTCTCCTTTTCCTCCTGATCAGTTTCTTCTCTTTCTCTTTTTTTCTTTCTCCTTTGCTTTCTCTTTTATTATATTTCTCTTTCTCTTTCTCTTTCTCTTTCTCTTTCTCTTTCTCTTTCTCTTTCTCTTTCTCTTTCTCTTTCTCTTTCTCTTTCTCTTTCTCTTTCTTTTTCTCTTTCTCTTTCTCTTTCTCATTTTCTTTCAATTTCATATTCTCTTTCTCTTTCTCATTTTCTTTCTCTTTCTCTTTCTCTTTCACTTTTTTTATCTTTGTCTTTATCATTATCTTTCTGTTTCTCTCTCTTTTTCTCTATCTATTTCTCTTTCTCTTTCTTCTTCTCTTTCTCTTTCTTCTTCTCTTTCTTCTTCTTCTTCTCTCTCTCTTTCTTCTTCTCTTTCTCTTTCTCTTTCTTCTCTTGCTCTTTCTCTTTCTTCTTCTTTCTCTTTCTTCTTCTCTTTCTCTTTCTCTTTCTGTTTCACTTTCTCTGTTTCTTTCCCCTTCTCTTTGTACTTTTCATTTTCTTTCTCTGTCTCTTTCTTTTTCTCTTTTTCTTTTCTTTCACTTTCTTTTTTCTTCTAAATCTTTTTTATATCTAATTGACTTTCTCCTTCTCTTTCTTATTCTCTTTCTTTTTCTTTGTCTTTTTTTTCTCTTTCTCTTTCTTTTTCCACTTTCTCTTTCTCCTTTTACATCTCCTCTCCTTCTCATTCTCTTTTTCTTTCTCCTACTCTATCTCTTTCTTTTTCTATTTCTCTTACTCTTTGTCTTCCCCGTTTTTTTTTCTATTTCCATTTCCATCTCTCCTTCTCTTTCTCTTTTTCTTTCTCTTTCTCTTTCTCTTTCTCCTTTTCCTTATCCTTCTTCTTGACTTTCTCTTTTTCTTTCTCTTCCTCTTTCTCTCTCTCTTTTTTCATTTTTCTTTCTCTTTCACTTTCTATTTCTCCTTCTCTCTCTCTCTCTCTCTCTCTCTCTCTCTCTCTCTCTCTCTCTCTCTCTCTCTCTCTCTCTCTCTCTCTCTCTCTCTCCCTCTCTCTCTCTCTCTGTGTTTTCCTCTTTATTTCTCCTTTTATTTCCCTTTCTCTTACTTTTTCTCTTTCTTTCTTTTTCTTTTTTCTTTCTCCTTTCTCTTTCTCTTTCTCTTTCTATTTCTCTTCCTCTTTCCCTTTATCTTTCTTTTTCTCTTTGTCCATATATTTCTCTTATTCATTCTCTATCTCTTTCTCTTTCTTTTATCTATCTCTTTCTCCTTTTCTTTCTCTTTCTCTTTCTCTTTCTCTTTCTCTTTCTCTTTTTCTTTCTATTTCTCTTTCTATTTCTCTTTCTCTTTCTCTTTCTCTTTTTTATATTTAGTTCTCCTTCTCTTTCTCCGTGTCTTTCTTCTTTCTTTTTATTTTTTCACTTTCTCTT
>NC_134798.1:22736779-22739279 GCF_046742065.1 Oratosquilla oratoria
TTCTATTTCTCTTTCTAATTCTCTTTCTCCTTCTCTTTCTCTTTCTCTTTCCTTTTCTCTTTCTCTTTTTCTTTTTACTTTTTCTCTACCTTTCTCTTTCTCTATCTTTTTTCTTTCTTTTACTCTTTCTTTTTCTCTTTTTCTTTCTCTTCTTATATATTTTCTTTTTCTCTTTCTCTTTCTTTTTCTCTTTCTCTTTCTCTTTCTCTTTTTCTTTCTCTTTCTTTTTCTTTTTCTCTTTCCTTTTCTCTTTCTCGTTCTCTTTCTCTTACTCTTTCTCCTTCTCTTTATTTTTGTTTTTCCCATTCTCTTTTTTTTTTTAATTCTCATTTTCTTTGTCTGTCCCTTTCTTTTTCTCTTTCTTTTTCCCTTATTTTTCTTTTTATCTTTATCTTTCTCCTTCTCCTTTTTCTTTTTCTCTTTTATTTTCTATTTTCCTCCTCATTCGCTTTCTCTTATTTCTTTCTCTTTTTCTTTCTCTTTCTCTTTAACCTTTTCTCTCTATTTATATTTATCTTTATCTTTGTCTTTCTCTTTGTCTTTGTCTTTGTCTTTGTATTTCTCTTTCTTCTTCTCTTTCTCTTTCTCTTTCTCTTTCTCTTTCCCTTTTCTTTCTTTTTCTCTTTCTCTTTCTCTTTCTTTTTCTCTTTCTCTTTCTCCATCTCTTTCTCTTTCTTCTTCTCCTCTTTCTCTTTCTTCTTCTCTTTCTCTTTCTTCTTCTTCTTTCTCTTTCTTCTTCTTCTTTCTCTTTCTTCTTCTTCTTTCTCTTTCTTCTTCTCTTTCTCTTTCTTCTTCTCTTTCTCTTTCTTCTTCTCCTCCTCCTCTTTCTCTTTCTTCTCCTCCTCCTCTTTCTCTTTCTTCTTCTCCTCCTCTTTCTCTTTCTCTTTCTTCTTCTTCTTTCTCTTTCTTCTTTCTCTTTCTTCTCTTTCTCTTTCTTCTTCTCTTTCTCTTTTCCTTTCTCTTTCACTTTCTCTTTCTCCATCTCTTACTTTTTCTCTCTACATTTCTCTTTCTCTTACATTTATTTTCCTATTTCTCTATATTTTTCTCTTTTTCATTCTCTTTTTCTTTTTCTTTTTCTTTCTCTCCTCCTTTCTCTTTCTCTTTCTCTTTCTCTGTCTCCTTCTCTTTTTCTTTTCTTTTCCCATTTATTTCTTTTTTTTAACTCTCCTATTCCTTCATATTCTTTTTGTTTTCTCCGTTTTATCTTTCTCTCTTTTTCTCTTTTTTCCTTTTCTCTTTTTTTTCTACTTAAGCTTTTACTTCTCCTTCTTTGTCTCGTGATCAGTCTCTTTTCTTCCTCTTGTATTTTCTTTTTTCTCTTTCTCTTTCTCTCTCTTTTTCTCTTTCCCTTTCTATTTCTCTTTCTCTTTCTCTTTCTCTTTCTCTTTCTCTTTCTCTTTCTCTTTCTCTTTCTTTTTCTTTTTCTTTTTCTTTTTCTCTTTCCCTATCTCTATCTCTATCTCTATCTCTTTCTTTTTCTCCTTCTTTTTCTCCTTCTCTTTCTTTTTCTCTTTCTGTTTATACTTCTCTTTCTCTTTCTCTTTCACTTTCTCTGTGTGTTTCTCTTTCTATTTCTCTTTCCCTTTCTTTTTCTCTTTCATTTTTTTTTCTCTTTCTCTTTCCCTTTCTCTTGCTAATTTTCTTTCATTTTCCCTTTCTCTTTCTCTTTCTCTTTCTTTTTCTATTTCTCTTTCTAATTCTCTTTCTCCTTCTCTTTCTCTTTCTCTTTCCTTTTCTCTTTCTCTTTTTCTTTTTACTTTTTCTCTACCTTTCTCTTTCTCTATCTTTTTTTCTTTCTTTTACTCTTTCTTTTTCTCTTTTTCTTTCTCTTCTTATATATTTTCTTTTTCTATTTCTCTTTCTTTTTCTCTTTCTCTTTCTCTTTCTCTTTTTCTTTCTCTTTCTTTTTCTCTTTCTCTTTCCTTTTCTCTTTCTCGTTCTCTTTCTCTTACTCTTTCTCCTTCTCTTTATTTTTGTTTTTCCCATTCTCTTTCTTTTTTTTAATTCTCATTTTCTTTGTCTTTCCCTTTCTTTTTCTCTTTCTTTTTCCCTTATTTTTCTTTTTATCTTTATCTTTCTCCTTCTCCTTTTTCTTTTTCTCTTTTATTTTCTATTTTCCTCCTCATTCGCTTTCTCTTATTTCTTTCTCTTTTTCTTTCTCTTTCTCTTTAACCTTTTCTCTCTATTTATATTTATCTTTATCTTTGTCTTTCTCTTTGTCTTTGTCTTTGTCTTTGTATTTCTCTTTCTCTTTCTCTTTCTCTTTCTCTTTCTCTTTCTCTTTCTCTTTCCCTTTCTCTTTCTCTTTCTTTTTCTCTTTCTCTTTCTCTTTCTTTTTCTCTTTCTCTTTCTCCATCTCTTTCTCTTTCTTTTTCTCTTTTTGTTTCTCTTTCTCTTTCTCCTTCTCTTTCTATTTCTCTTTCTCTTTCTCTTTCTCTTTCTCTTTCTCTTTCTCTTTCTCTTTCTCTTTCTCTTTCTCTTTCTCTTTCTCTTTCTC
>NC_134798.1:22744279-22749279 GCF_046742065.1 Oratosquilla oratoria
TGGATGAGTTGCAGGGGAAATCCGTCATCCAATAGGAATGGATTATGTGGGGATGAAATGGGTGAGAGTGGATTTATGCCTTTGACTTTGGCTACCTTCCTTGCAAAGGGGAAAAAGCCGTTGGCGTATGTATATAAATGGGGTTACCTAATCCAGTGTACCAGGTACCCACCTCTTTATAAATTTCTTATTGCTGAGGCTATTTACCTCAAGGTGAACCCCACACAGGGTTCGAAACGTTTATGTATATGCTTTTATATAATGTACATATCTATATTCACACACACACACACACACACACACACACACACACACACACACACACACACACACACACACACACACACACACACACACACACACACACACACACACACACACACACACACACACACACACACACACACACACACACACACACACACACACACACACACACACACACACACACACACACACACACACACACACACACACACACACACACACACACACACACACACACACACACACACACACACACACACACACACACACACACACACACACACACACACACACACACACACACACACACACACACACACACACACACACACGCATGGACACAATACTAAACATGTTCCTTTTCTCTTCCTATCCATGACTTGGTCTTTCCATTCCCATTTTCTCCAAATCTAAATATCTATGTCCATGTCCACATATTTGCTGCTGTCTATAACTCTTTTTCTTTCTTTGTCTATCTGTCTTTGTTTTCATCTCTGACTATGTCTGTTTTTCCCTTAGTCTTTGTCTCTGTCGCTGTGTCTTTGTTTTCATCTCTGACTGTGTCTGTTTTTCCTTAGTCTTTGTCTCTGTCTCTTCATCTGCCTTTCTTTCTGTCTTTGTCCCTGTTTCCTTCACCTTGCTTCTCCTTCTGCCTCCTTCTCTGTCTCTTTCTCTCCCTGTCTCTACCTTTGTCTCTGTTTTATTATATTGCTTTCTCTCTCGATGTGTTTGTCTCTATCTCTGTCTCTGTCTGTGTCTCTATGTCTTTGCCTCTCTGTTTTTGTGTCTGTCACTTCCTCGTCTCTGTTTCTGTTTCTGTTTCTGTCTCTTTCTCTATCTCTGTCCCTCTCTCATTCTTTGTCTCTGTCTCTGTCCCTGTCCCATTCTTTGTCTCTGTTTCTGTATCTGTCTCTGCTTTTGTCTATGTGTGCGTCTTTCTCTCTGTTCCTGTCTCTGTTTCTGTCTCTGCTTCTGTTTTTTGTACCTTTCTCAGTCTCTGCGTACCTCTGTCCATCTCTCTCTTTCTCGCTCTGTCTGTCTCTATCTCTATTTCTGTATTTATTTCTGTTTCTGCCCCTATCTTTGTCTGCCTCTGTATTTATCTTTGTTTATGCCTTCGATAATTGTCATTTATCTATGTCTTTGTGCCTTTCTCTGTCTTTGCCTCTGCCACTCTTTTCAGTCTCCGTTTTTTCTCTGATTTTCTGTCTCTGTGTCTATATCTGCTTCTTTAGATATATGTGTCTGTCTCTTTCTCTGCCTCTTTTGCTTTCTATATCATTATTTCTCTGCTTCTATCTCTATGTCTGCCCTTGCCTCCCCTCTGCCTCGGTGTCTGTCTTTGTCATCCGCTCTTCTTTTGCTTCAGCCTATTTCTCTGTCTCTATCTCTGTCTCTGTATTCCTCTCTGTTTCTGTCTGTCTCTGTCTCTGTCTCTGTCTCTGTATTCCTCTCTGTTTCTGTCTCTGTCTCTGTCTCTGTCCCTGTCTCTGTCTCTGGTTTTGCCTCTGTCTCTGTCTCTATTTCTCGTTGGATCTATCACCTATTTCTTTCTTAGGTTTTGTGTCTTTTCCTTCTCTGTTTTCATCTTGTTCTCCCCCTTAATCTCTGTGTTTCTCTCTCTTTCTGCCTCTTTTCTGGCCCATGCGACTTTTTGACATCAAGTTTCTTTATTTGGTCCCTTATTTCTTTCTGTGTCACCATTATTTCTTCCATTTTAGGGGATCCTTCCTGTTGACTATTATCTCACAACTGTGAGCTTTCAATTGTAAAAACAGACTTAAAGTGTCTGATCATTACTTCAGCCATTTCTACATCTTCTATATATTCTTGATTTCCTTCACGTAGTTTTATTATTTCGTGTTTGTTTTTTAGTTTGTCGTTTACATACCTGTAAAATAATTTAGGTTGATCTTTGCATTTTGCTATTATATCTTTTTCATAGTTTCTCTTTTCCTCTCTTCGTATGTCCCCGTATTCATTCCTCAGTTTAATGTATGTTTTCCATTTAGTATCTTTTTTGTCTTTTTTCCATCTTTTCCAAGCTTTGTCTCTTCTATCTTTAGCATCGCTACACTTTTTATTATACCAGCACTTTATGTACTCCCTTTTCTCTTTCTGCTTAGGCACATATTCGTCTACTCCCTCTTTATATATTTCTTTGGAAAAAAGTTCCATTTCTCTTCCGTCTTTGTTTCATCATTTGCCAATTTCCATACAGTCATTTTGACAAAAAAAAAATCTAAGTTTTACAAAATCAGTTTTGTTGTACATCAATCTTCCTTCTCTATGTTTCTCTTTCCTTCTTACCACATTTTGTTCCTTATGTTCGATCTCTATTAGTATGTGGTCACTCTTCCCAATTGGTGTTTTATAATTTATTTCTTTGATTATTTCTGGCTCAGAGGTGAATATCAAATCTAGTCTCGATGTTTCTTCGTTTTGTCTAAATCTAGTATTTTTTTTAACCCGTGTGTAATCTATGGTCATAGCCAGTAGGACATTTCCCCAGAGCTCGTCTCCACCTCCCATTGTCAATTCTTCCCAATTTATTTCCTTTGCGTTAAAGTCACCCATAATTACTATATTTTCTCCATATTTCAGTGTCTCGGTTAATTTATTCTTTGTGTCCTCAAGTAATTTTGATTGTTCGCTGTCAGTGCAGGTCTTAGTTTTTGGTGGCACATAAACAACTATAAACCTCCTTTTGATACTGTTGTTTTCGACTTTAACTGTGATTAATTCCACATTATCTTTTCTTTCTTTTGCTTTTATTACATTTAGGTCCTTTCTAGTCAATAACGTGACTCCTCCCCCCTGTTTGTCTGTCCTATCTTTCGACTAGGTGTTGTATAATTCTTGTCCCACCATACTTGATTATATAGAACCTTTCAGTTTTGTCTCTGCAATTCCCATTATATCTGTTTTCTCAATTGATAGATAGTCATTCAATTCATTTAATCCTGAAATCATACCATCCATATTTGTATATACCACTTTTAATTTTTTCTTCTCTTCTCTTTTCTGGTTTAAGTTTCCATTTTTCTGATGTACCATTTTCTCAGTCTCAGATCAAGTGCTCTAAAATAGTTTTTTTTTTCAGTCTCCGACCTTTTCTCGTTTTTTTTTCTTAGCCTCACTCCTCAGTTCCCTATCTTTCTGTCATTCCTCAGCATTCATTTCCTTTTTACAAAGGATTACAAAAGCGGATAATGCCGACAGAAGACCTTTTGGTCCATATTTAGGTCGGATGCGAAAAAAAAATCATAAAAATAATAAAATAATAAATAAAAACTAAAATAATGTAAATAACAAATAAAATACATAAAAATGCATAGGTGTAGTAAAATAATAAACAAACAGTTAAATAGTAAATAATAATAAATTGACATATAACTAATAACAAATGAAAATCAGACAGACCAATGATAACAAAACAAAAACAAATAATATAGAATAGACTATAATCATTACAGCATCTTGCTTAGGTGTTTATCTAAATGATTCTTAAAGCTTCGAACTGAACTACATTGCACTACCTGTGCAGGAAGTTTATTCCATTCATTGACTACACGGTTGGCAAAGTTGTTCCTACCTACTTCCAAATTGAATCTATTTCCGGACAGTTTGAGACCATTGTTTCTTGTCTGATTCTCATTCAATGTAAAAAATTTATCACTTTTGATGTTGTCAATTCCCTTTAAAATCTTAAAGACCTGTATCAAGTCACCTCTGAGTCTACTCTTTTTTAGGGAAAACAGATTCATATGTTTTAGTCGATTTTCGTATGATTTATTTTTGATATTTGGAATCAGTTTTGTGGCTCGCCGTTGTACTTTTTCCTGTCTGTCAATGTCTTTAATGAGATTCGGTGACCATACGGAAACAGCATATTCCAAATGTGGACGAACTAACGATTTATATAGTTTGTTAATGAGTGATGGACTTTTGAAATCAAAAGATCGCGCAATCAGTCCTAGAATCTTATTTGCTTTCTCAGAGGCTAAAATACACTGCTTGGATAATTTGAGGTCGTTACTGATAATTACGCCGAGATCTTTTTCACTATCCACATTTGTTAACGAATTTCTAAATAATTTGTAATTGTACTTACTGTTATTTTTACCTATGTGCATTACCTTGCATTTACTTGTGTTAAATTTCATTAGCCACTTTTCAGACCATTGCTGTAATTTATCTAAATCTTCTTGAATATCTAATTGGTTTGAGTGATCATTTGCCACTCCGCACAGTTTTGTATCATCAGCAAATTTGGAAACAGTAGATTTTAGTCCATGGTCTATATCATTTATATATACTATGCATAGAAGTGGTCCAAGAACGGAACCCTGAGGAACTTCACTTGTAACATTTTTCCATCTAGAAGTTTTTCCATTTAAAACAACTCTCTGTTTTCGACCATTCAACCAATTACTAATCCAACCTAATAGGCTACCACTTATTCCGTGTAAAGCTAATTTAGTAAGTAGTTTTTCGTGTGGGACGGTATCAAAAGCTTTTGCAAAGTCTAGATATATTAAATCTATATTGTTTCTTTTGTCATAATTCGAGATGACTGTGTTGTAGAATTCGAGTAAGTTAGTCACGCAAGAACGTTTCCGTCTGAAACCATGCTGGCTATCATTTATCAAACTGTTACTTTCTAAATGATGTTCGATAGCATCTCTCATGATAGTTTCCATTATTTTTCCTGCGATTGAAGTCAAACTTAT
>NC_134798.1:22756779-22771779 GCF_046742065.1 Oratosquilla oratoria
TAAAGGAGGAAGAGGAGGCGAATCAAGTAGAGAAGAAAAGTTAAAAGGTGCAGATGAAGAGATGATCGTGGAAGAGAAGGCAGACAGAGGAAGGTGGGCAGAGTATTTTAGGGTGCTGCTAAATGTGAAGAAGGATAGAGAGGGAATGGTAGTTGCAGTGGGAGGCGCTAAGAAAATGACCGTGGTCAGTGAGAAAAATGGAGGAGAAATAAGTAAAGATGAAGTGAAGGCAGCTGTTAAGATGATGAGAGCAGGTAAGGTACCCAGGTTGGATAGATGCCATGCAGAATGTCTGAAAAAAAGGAGGTACATTTATGGTGGACTGGCTGGTGAGGTTATTTAATGTTTGTTTAAGAGATGATAGAGTACCGGAGGTCTGGAGGAGTGCCTGTATAATTCCACTTTACAAGGGAAAAGGGGACAAGTGTGAGTGTGGTAGTTTCAGACGGATCAGATTGTTATGTGTAGTTGGGAAGGCTTATGGGAGGATCTTAATTGAAAGGATTAAGAGAGGAATAGAGAGAGTAATTGGTGAGGAACAGTGTGGGTTCAGGACAGGTAGGGGTTGTGTAGATCAGATTTTTGTGGTAAGACAGATATGTGAGAAAACCATAGGAAAAAGTAAAGATGTATTTTTGGCATTTATGGATCTGGACCAGGCGTACGACCGGGTAGACAGGAAGGCACTGTGGGAGGTATTGTAGATATATGGAATAGTAGGAAGGCTGTTAAGAACAGTCAAGAGTTTTTACGAGAGTAGTAGAGCTTGTGTAGAAGTAGAGCTTGTATTAGAGAGTAGTAGAGCTCGATTAGAAATGGAGAGAGAGAGTAGTTTGAGGTAAAGCTAGGAATCTAGATTGAAAAAAGCGAGTAAATACCTTGCTGGATTAAAAAGTGTAATGGGAAAAAGGTATCTGGGAATGGATGCTAAGAGGAGATTGTATGAAGGAGTGATTGAGCGGACTGCACTGTATGGAGCAGAAACATGGAACATTAGAGAGAAGGAGTTTGAATGTGTTTGAGATGAAATGTTTGAGAAGTATGATATGGGTTACTGGGCTAGATAGTGTGAGAAATGAAAAGGTGATAAGGAGAACGGGGTGGAAAAGTAGTTGTAAAATTTGTTTATGAGATTGGTAAAAAATTAAAATATCCAAGACATCTGATGGATAGAGCACAAGAAAAAGCCAGAAGAACATATTTTAACACCTCTCAAATAAACGAATTTAAATTGAAGAACATTTTAGCAATTCCATATCATGAAAATGTTATCACCCTTCCTATAGATACATCCTTCTTTTTCATATGGAGAATTCCTAATAAGATAGTTCTTAACAATATATATATATACATAAATATGTAAACATATATATATATATATATATATATACATATATACATATATATCAAAAATCAATACAAAGGCGTAGCATGCCGATAGAAGACAGTTTTGGTCCATATATGGTTCGGATGCAAAAACATCATAATAATGATAAATAAGTAAATGAGGAGTAAATAGATGAATAAATGAATACATAAATAAATAAATGAATAAATAAACACTACAACAATGTAAATAGTAATAAAATACATAAAAAATGCATAGGTATAGTTACATAATAAACAAACAGGTAAATAGTAAATAATTAATTGACATATAACTAATGATAAATGAGAATCAAGCAAATAATAATAAACAAACAAACATATGATAAAAAAACAAATAAACACATAATATATAATAAAAGTTGGGAGATAGGGTTCATGAAAAAGTATTGGAATGGTTTGGACACATGGAAAGAATGATTGAAGAAAGACTAGTAAAAGAGGTGTTGAAGGCAGAAATGGAAGGAGTGAATGAGTGGTCGACCTAGGATGAGATGGATGGATGGGGTAAGAGGGGCATTGGAAAAGGATTCTATGACAATATCCCCCAGACAAAAACCCCGAGGACAAAATCCCCCTACCAATATCCCCCAGACAATATCCCCATAGGACAAAATCCCCAGGACAAAATCCCCTAGGACAAGATTCCCCTAGGACAAGATTCCCCTAGGAAAATATTCCCCTAAGACAATATCCCCACAACCATAGAAAAATCGAAAGTTAAATAAATAACCAAATAAAGGTTTTCATAATCTTTATTCAACATGTGTGAATTGCTACAAATTTCATTATAAATTGTATATTCATTTATTAATATTATATACATTATGTTAAAATTATTAAAATAGATAACTGTAAAACATATAATCACTTTACTTTATTACCTATTTATCTCACGTATTGCAGTGTTAGAATTGATTGCAATTGTACATAATATAAGCACATAATATAAGCACCATTTATCAATGTATCACGATTAAATTAGAATAAATTATTAACATACAAATATGTATTTCTATTACATTATCAATATGACATTGACTTAATACAAAATATCAGTTCATGTATAAGCTTTCAATACATCATATGTCTATGATAAACCATTACAGTCCAATGTTATAGGCTATGCCACGAAGATACTCCATATTAGTGCGTTCCTGATACTGTCCAACTAATCTAACTATACGCTGATTACAGTCAGCATAACGTTTGCGTGGTGGTTCAGGAGGAATTTCCAGAAGTTGGGATTGTAGCAGCCTATGCTGGACTGAATGCGGCGATGCCAGCCTTCAACTGAGTTGTTGGTCCTGGGGAGCTCCTCCTCAGCTCTGGTGTACATGTTCCAAAGAGGAATTGGAAAAGTAGCAGGACGACGGCGCCCCCGGAGCTGAGGACGGCCAATGTAAATGTCCTCAAAATAGTCCATAACAGGCTGGGCATCAGCTGGCATGGCCTCACTGAGCTCCTCAAACACACTTATCACACTGTCTGTTGGCACAAAGGCAAGAACAGGGAGCATCTTAAGATGGAGGGCAAAGTCAGAATCACTTTGGTACTGCTAAAATGAAAGAATGAGTTGGTATCAAAGATTCACATAAAATACTGAGCTTATATCAAAAGTCTCAATTATAATCAATACTACTACATGTGTATAATAACACTAAATGAAAATATTACCAACAAATCATATATAATTGATACCAACTCATTCTTTCATTTTAGCTCAGGCTTTTATATAAACTCAGATAAAATGAAAGAATGAGTTGGTATCAAAGATTCACATATAATACTGAGTTTATATCAAAAGTCTCAATTATAATCAATACTACTGCATGTGTATAATAACACTAAATGAAAATATTATCAACAAATCATATATAATTGATACCAACTCATTCTTTCATCACATCACATATTAAAGATTTCATTTGTCTTTAATTTGTGATTCTATATAATATTAGCTAAATCTGGGTTTATATAAAAGCCTGAGCTAAAATGAAAGAATAAGTTATTATCAAAGATTTACATAAAATACTGAGCTTATATCAAAAGTCTCGATTATAATCAATACTAATACATATGTATAATAACACTAAAAGCAAATATTACCAACAAATCATATATAATTGATACCAACCCATTCTTTCACCGCATTACACATTAAAGATTTTATTTTTCTTTAATCTGTGATTCTATATAATATGAGCTAAATCTGACTGTAATCAGCGTATAGTTAGATTAGTTGGACAGTATCAGGAACGCACTAATATGGAGTATCTTCGTGGCATAGCCTATAACATTGGACTGTAATGGTTTATCATAGACATATGATATATTGAACGCTTATACATGAACTGATATTTTGTATTAAATCAATGTCATATTAATAATGTAATAGAAATGCATATTTGTATGTTAATCATTACTTCTAATTTAATTGTGATACATTAATAAATGGTGCCTATATTATGTGCTTATATTATGTCCAATTGCAATCAATTCTAACACTGCAATACGTGAGATAAATAGGTAATAAAGTAAAGTGATTATTTGTTTTACAGTTATCTATTTTAATAATTTTAACATAATGTATATAACATTAATAAATGAATATATAATGTATAATGAAATTTGTAGCAATTCACAATGTTAAATAAAGATTATGAAAGCCTATTGTCTCGGAGGTATCGGTAGGGGTAATTTGTCCTTTTTTCTGTTGGGATATTGTCCTAGAATCCAAAGATTCACATGAAATACTGAGCTTATATCAAAAGTCTCAATTATAATCAATACTACATGTGTATAATAATACCAAATAAAAATATTACCAACAAATCATATATAATATTTTTTCTCGTGGGCGGGGTTATTTTGTCCTAGGGGGATATTTCCCTAGGGGGATTTTTTCCTGAAAAAAAAAAAAAAAAAAAATCCTAGGGAATATTGTTCTAGGGAGATATTGTCCTAGGGGGGATATTGTCCAGGGAAATATTGGAAAGGGGATTTTGTCTGGGGGGGGTTTGTCTGGGGGATATTGTCCTGAAACGTTGGGAAAGAGGGGAATGTCTGTTGAGAAAGGATGGGAGAGGACAGAAGATAGGGTTGAATGGAGAATGGCTGTGTATGGATGATGCTAAGATGTATGCGGGGGTGGGGGCTGGGGTGAGGGAGTATGTATGAGAAAAAATGACGCAGCCCGAAGGGATTTCTCCTCGTCTTTTCCTTTTCTGCATGAGGAGACGGAGAAAGGAGATCGCCGATTTAATAAAGCGGCCTTGCTGTAGATGTGCTGTGTCTTGCGACACTTGTTCTGACCCAGGGCAGTGGACAAGATGCAGGGATGACCCGTTATCCAAGATGTGCCAAGAAAAGAGGGAGGGAAGAAGGTACAGGGGAATGGAGTATAGCCTATAGGGGATGGGATGGGTGGGAGTGGTTTCTATGCCATTGTTTTTTGGCTACCTCCCTTGTCAGGGGGAAAAAACGTTTGGTATATGTATGTATATATGTATGTACTGTGTGTATATATACATGTATGTATGTATGTATGTGTGCATGTGTGTATGTATGTATGTATGTATGTATGTATGTATGTATGTATGTATGTATGTATGTATGTATGTATGTATGTATGTATGTATGTATGTATGTATGTATGTATGTATGTATGTATGTATGCATGTATGTATGTATGTATGTATGTATGTATGTATGTATGTATGTATGAATGTATGTAGAAATAAACTCTCCTATTGGGATTCGAACCCTCGCCTGAACGGCTTGCTTTTTATAAGACGAAGACCGTGCCGTGACGCCACCGTGACCCTACGAAACGAAACGACTTAATTCACGGTCTAGTCGTTCCGCCGAGAGCACTGAAGAGAACCATGGTATGCAGGCTAGTCTTCCGACAAGTGCTTGTGTCACTATTTCCAAATGTCATAATGACACAAACATTTGTCGGAAGATTATCCTGCATAAATGATTTGATGAAATACAGTGCATACCACGCTTCTCGTAAGTGCCCTGAGCGGAATGACTAGGCCGTAAACTAAGTCGGTTTTTTTTTTTTATTTTTTTTTTTTTTTTTTTTTTTTTTTTTTTTTTTTTTTTTTTTTAGGGTCACGGTGGCGTGACGGCACGTCTTCGTCTTATAAAAAGTAAGCCGCTCAGTCGAGGGTTCGAATCGCAGTAGAAGAGTTTATTTCCAAATGTCATAATAACATAAACAGTATGTTTATATATATATATATATATATATATATATATATATATACATATACATACACACACACACACACACACACACACACACACACACACACACACACACACACACACACACACATATATATATATATATATATATATATATATATGTATATATATATATATACATAATTATATACACTAGAGGTATCTTAGAATTTTAATTATCACCCGAAAGTTATTCAACTATGTCGATGAAATTTGTCAGTGTAATCTCTGGTCCTCGTGTGTATGATGGTGCTATCTATTTTATCTTATTTATTTATTTATCTATTTTTACAGGTGGTACTAGAGTCACTAACCATGATGAAATAAAGGCTGTCTATGGTGATGATTGCCCGTCATATGATACTGTTGTGAGATGGAAAATGAATTTCCAAACTGGTCACATGTTCCTCACAGACGAGCCAAGAACTGGAGGACCATCACTCACGGACAGTGTGGCCACAGAGAAGAAAGTGGAGGATCTAATCCTGGAAAACGAGCAACCAGCCACGTGATCATTCATGAGCCTGGTCTTAGTTGCGGTAGTGTGTGGACATCTATTCACGACAAACTGCACATGTCTAAGATGTCAGCACACTAGGTTCCGCGCTTACTGACTTCTCTCCAAAGGCAAACACGGCGTAACCTGTGGAGGCAGTTGTTGACTTTTTTGGAACAGGATGAAGAGGATTTCTTTGGTCGTCTGGTAACTATGGACGAAAATTGGATCTATTTGTATGATTCAGAGACCAAAGAGATGAGCTAGGTGTGGAAGCACACCTCATCCCCTCCCCCCAAGAAAGCTAAGAAGTCCGCAGGGAAGGTCATGCTGTCGTTTTTGTTTTTGTTTTTTGGGACTATCGTGGATTCATCCTCACAGATTACCTTGCAAAGGGTCAGACCATCACTAAGGCATAATACTGCACACTTTTGAACAAGTTGTGAGATGATCTGAAGAAGAAACGCCGCGGTATGCTCACCAAAGGAGTCAAGGCAATGTGGCTATGAAATCTTGCCGTATCCGCCCTATTCTCCCGATCTCGCCCCAAGCGACTTTTTCTTGTTCCCAGAGATGAAAAATCACCTGTGGGGTCGGCGATTTGATGACACAGATGACGTCATTGAAGAGATGGAACAATGCTTTTCAACGCAATCTGAGGACTTCTACAACGGCGGCCTGCGGAAGGTCAAGAAACGATGGGAGAAATGTGTGACTCTGGACGGTGACTATGTAGGGAAGTTGTAAGGACCACAAATAGAAATGAAGTTTCTTACTCGTTTACTTCATAGTCATAATTAAAACTCTACGATATTCCCTCTTAAATATATATCTTAAATATATATACATATACATACATATATATAAATGTATATATGCACACACACACACATATATATATATATATATATATATAAAAATGTGTGTGTGTGTGTGTGTGTGTGTGTGTGTGTGTGTGTGTGTGTGTAAATATATATATATATATATATATACATATATATATTGAAATGAAATCACATTAAAGACGTGATTCACAATATATGCAAAAAACACATTTAGAATATCAAAAGATCGGTGACCGAACGGTTTCTTCTATCCAAGCCATCTTCAGAAGTACAATACAATCAGATAACAAGAACGATATATACCTAATGAAAAGAATTTTTTTTAAAGATTTATTGTGACCAGCTCAACACAGATGGTCAGTTTACAAGGAAAGTAATTTTGTATACAGTAGATATGTATATGATTCATTGTTTATGTGTCCTAAAGATTACCCAATACATTCAGGCAATTCTTTGTTAAAAATAAATAATTTGGTATCTTCAATTAAGTTTAGTATGGAGATTGAACAGAACAAATGTTTTCCCATTTTAGATTTGATGAATTATAGATTTGAACAGAGTTTTAAATTAGATGTTTACTTTTTTATTTTTATCACCACCTAAAGACCAAAATAACAATTTTAATCTATGTATTAAAGAGCCGTTTGCTGCCCTTACTTTTTAGATAAGGAATTGAAAACAGTTTATGAAATTGGAAATAAATTCAAATATCAAAAATAGAAACATTTGTGAATAACGCTGTTATATCGAAGCTTGCCAACTTTTTATCACTTACATTCAGATCCTTAAGTCTCTGGATCAGGTCGGAAGAATTTCTTAAATGGGCCCCGCTGATGGAACCGATGACGTTGGAAAGGGGTTTTGCCAGACATTTCGCTAGTCTGTGCGGAGCGCTACCAATCCCTGAAGTTATGGGCCTCATGGGGATATTTACCTTATGTACTTTAGGAAGACCGTGCATTAACGGGGGTTTTGGAGCTTCTTCTAGTAATCCTAACAACTTTTTTCCCCTGGTTGATTTACGTAGGATTTTTCTCGCTTCTGTGTTGAATCTTGCTGATTCTATATCAGCGTTGCCGGCCGGTTGTCTTTCGTATGTTGATTCATCATTCAAAAGAAATTCTTCCGACCTGATCCAGAGACTTAAGGATCTGAATGTAAGTGATAAAAAGTTGGCAAGCTTCGATATAACAGCGTTATTCACAAATGTTTCTATTTTTGATGCCCTAGAAGCAGTGAAGAAAGTAACAACAGATATCGATGATGATATCCTTCCAGTCCCAAGATCTGATTATATAAAACTTATTTCCATGTGTGTCAAATTTGGTTATTTTATGTTTAACAACATTGAATTTAAACAGATTAGAGGTCTCGCAATGGGGAGTCCATTATCTGCTGTCATGGCATGTTTATTCATGGAAGTATTAGAAATGGACAAATACATCAACATCATGGGAAGAGGTACCACTTGGTTAAGGTACGTGGATGACATAATCGTGGTGATGCCAAAAAGAACTAATATAGAAAATAAGTTGAGAAGACTCAACGCTGTGAATAAAGACATTCAATTCACAGTTGAACTAGAAAAAGAGTGTAATCTACCATTTTTAGACACGTTGATACACAGAGGTTCTCAACAGGTAAGTTTCTCGGTGTACAGGAAACCCACCAATAGGGACGACTTTATCCATTATTTTTCAGCACACAGCAGACGTGTTAAAACGGGTGTTCTAATAGGTTTCTTTCTCAGAGCTTTTCGTATCTGCAGTGAAGAATTCCTAGAGGATGAACTTACTTACATCAAGAATACCTTTAGGAAGCTGAAATACCCCGGAGGTTTGATCACCAGGACAACGAGGAAAGCCAAGAAGATCTACGATGGCTCAAACGTCCGAACCCCGGGAAAGGATAAGTCTCATTTTATTTCTGTCCCTAATTCTATAAACACCATAGCTATTGATGATTATTTGTTAAAAGGTGGAATAAATATAGCAAAAATATCTTCCAATAAAATAGGAAAAATATTTAAGAAACATAATAATATGCGTAATAATCTCAGTGTCATTTACCGTATTCCATGCAACGGTTGTCCATCATCTTATTTCGGTGAATCAGGTCGAGGGTTCAATAAACGCTTGAATGAGCACAAAAACGATCTCAGGGCTCATAGAACATCTAACTCCCTGGTTCGTCACCTGGACAAATGTGGACATCTACCTGATTGGAACAACGCAGAAATTCTACACGAGGGATTTGAGAAGAAAATGAGAAAAAACTGTGGAAGCTGCACATATCGCCGCCAACAAGAACAACAACGACAGAGACGGATTTAAATGCCTCTCGAAAGCAGCAAGTGTCCTAATAATTAAATCGTTAGCCAAAGGGAAAACATGACGCTCATACCTTGGCGGGTTCCCTCTCACTACGAATATAAGAATTGTGATCCGTTTGTAATGCTGTAGTCCTCTGAAGAAGACCAAGTTGGTCGCAACGTTAGGGCAATAAACTCTATTCCTAACACATCTTCGTTTGCCCTTCCCCACCCACATTCTCTCTCATTTGTCTGAAATAATCTTAAATATATGTATATATATACATATATGTATATATATACATATATATATACATATATGTATATATATATACATATATATATATATATATATATATATATATATATATATATATATATATATACTGTATACATATATATATATATGTTGTTACGGGCTGGCTGGTATGTGAAGATACGTTACGTATAATGGCCAAGTGCTTAAGAACCAGCACACTTCTAGAAGCCACTGTAGGACTGAACTATCTGGTCAGGGCCTAGATAATTCGTAAGACTAGAAGTAAAGGTAACAAAGAAGATTCCAGGAAAGGAATATTAAACTAGCGATAAAACTAGTAAACGAAATTATTAATGGAAAATATTTACAGGCAATCAACACAAAAGAGAATGGGCAGTAGGGTCAATGGGACCGTACATGATTATGAGAATATGGAAATTATCGTTCAAATAAGAAACACAAGATAAGTATACAATATGGTACTATCTAAGTACAAAGAGATCAGGAACATGCATCAGAATAAGTAATAAGTACAAATATAAGTATAAGTAATGCAATGTATATCAGACACGTAATGTAGGCAAAAAGGGTGATCACTTCACACCAATCGTCTCATGAATCTAAACCTTCTAGTTTTTATCAAGAGATCAATATGTGGGAATATGACAAGGAATGAGCGGTTTCCACCGCTTATATACCATTGGACCGGAAGCGGGATACTTCCGGTTAAGGGTGCGGGTGAGGAGGAGGGTAAGTTAACACGTCAACATGGGTAGTTTTAGGACCCTCGACTCGCTTGAACAATCTATTTATTTAGTAACTGTCAAATCTGTTTGTTCTACAAGAGTGCGCACCTCTCCGCACGTAGGCAAGATTACATATAGTGGACGGGCGTTACTGCTTAATATTGTTACAATACATACATAGACAAGAAATATGAACATAAGTTATGTAATACAAAGGAACACAATTCTATAACATAATTACACATATGACGTAATATCTAATATTACGTTACACCTCCACCGTTTGGGAAAGCTTTTCACTTTCTGTTGAAAAGCTACGTTCTAGAAAGTATGGAGTAGTTCTTCTGCGCAGGGGACAGCTTCTTGCTGTAGTAGGTGATAGCGTGAAGAACTTCATTGTGTTCTTGCAAGAGGGCGGCACCGATACCGGTGTCGCTGGCGTCGACTTGCAGAAGAAAGGGTCGTTGGAAATCGGGTGCCCTTAGAACTGGTGCGTTAGTGAGAAGGGACTTCAGGTTTTTGAAGGCCGTCTCACAGGTAGGTGTCCACACGAAGTCGTGGTCTTTTCTCAACAGGTCAGTCAATGGTTCTGCTACATCTTGTTTCTCAGATAAGTGTCCTACTTTTATCTGAAGATTTTGTAGTATCTGAGAGTTTTCCAAGGGAATCTCAGGAGGATTAGGCAGGTTATCAGGAGGCTCTTCCGATTCTCTTGTGGTAGAGCTGCAAATTGGAATTGGATCTCTGAAATGATAAGGTTTTAAGGTATTTATGTGACAGAGACGGGAACTCTTTCTTCTGTCTGGAGTTTTGATTATGTAGTTGAGATCACTGGCTCTGGACAAGACTTCATAGGGTCCTTTGTATTTAGCCTGCAATGGATCTCCTGGTATGGGAAGATAAAGTAACACTTGATCTCCTGGAGAGAAAGTTCTAAGTTTAGAATTTTTATCATACCGACCTTTCATTTCTCGTTGAGCATTCGCCAAGTTCTCTCTTGCTATTTGTTTCACTTTAGCTTCCTCTTCTCTAGCTCTAAATTCTGCCTCAATTTGCATTTGTTTCAGTTTAGTTTCCTCCTCTTTAGCTTTAAATTCTGCCTCAATTTGCATTTGTTTCAGTTTAGCTTCCTCCTCAATTTCTACTCTCCTGACCTTTAATTCAATCTCCTTAATCTTAAGTTCGGTTAGTCGTGCCTCTATTTCTAACCTATTTGAAGGAATTTGTATAGCTGTAATCTCTTCTGGAGATAAGATCTCATCTTCGATCAGATTTTCAACGAGTTCCTGAAGTATTTTTTTCTTTCGCAAACTTGTATCAATGTCTACTCCAAAGTGCTTGCCTATTTCTATCAAAGTGTCTTTAGTTTGTTTCTTTAAGAAACTTACCTTGGGATTTTGAACGAATTCTTGAATTATATCATCCATCTCTATAAGAATGTGTTAAATACCTGATCCAATATCCTGGCAAGGTCGCCACTTTGTTACGGGCTGCTGGTATGTGAAGATACGTTACGTATAATGGCCAAGTGCTTAAGAACCAGCTCACTTCTAGAAGCCACTGTAGGACTGAACTATCTGGTCAGGGCCTAGATAATTCGTAAGACTAGAAGTAAAGGTAACAAAGAAGATTCCAGGAAAGGAATATTAAACTAGCGATAAAACTAGTAAACGAAATTATTAATGGAAAATATTTACAGGCAATCAACACAAAAGAGAATGGGCAGTAGGGTCAATGGGACCGTACATGATTATGAGAATATGGAAATTATCGTTCAAATAAGAAACACAAGATAAGTATACAATATGGTACTATCTAAGTACAAAGAGATCAGGAACATGCATCAGAATAAGTAATAAGTACAAATATAAGTATAAGTAATGCAATGTATATCAGACACGTAATGTAGGCAAAAAGGGTGATCACTTCACACCAATCGTCTCATGAATCTAAACCTTCTAGTTTTTATCAAGAGATCAATATGTGGGAATATGACAAGGAATGAGCGGTTTCCACCGCTTATATACCATTGGACCGGAAGCGGGATACTTCCGGTTAAGGGTGCGGGTGAGGAGGAGGGTAAGTTAACACGTCAACATGGGTAGTTTTAGGACCCTCGACTCGCTTGAACAATCTATTTATTTAGTAACTGTCAAATCTGTTTGTTCTACAAGAGTGCGCACCTCTCCGCACGTAGGCAAGATTACATATAGTGGACGGGCGTTACTGCTTAACATTGTTACAATACATACATAGACAAGAAATATGAACATAAGTTATGTAATACAAAGGAACACAATTCTATAACATAATTACACATATGACGTAATATCTAATATTACGTTACAATGTATATATATAAATATATATATATGTATATATGTATACATATGTACATATAAATATATATATATATATATACACATATATATATATATATACATATATATGTATATATATATATACATATATACAAGTATATCAAAAATTAATACAAAGGCGTAGCATGCCGATAGATGACCGTTTTGGTCCATATATGGTTCGGATGCAAAAACATCATAATAATGATAAATAAGTAAATGAGTAGATAGATGAATAAATGAAGACATAAATAAATAAATGAATAAATATACGCTATAACAATGTAAATAATAATAAAATACATAGATATATGCATAGGTATAGTTAAGTAATAAACAAACAGGTAAAGCAAATAATAATAAACAAACAAACATATGATAACAAAACAAATAAATACATAGTATATAATAAAAGTTGGGAGATAGGGTTCATGAAGAAGTATTGGGATGGTTTGGACACATGGAAAGAATGATTGAAGGAAGACTAGTAAAAGAGGTGTTGAAGGCAGAGGTGGAAGGAGTGAACATGAGGGGTCGACCTAGGATGAGATGGATGGATGGGGTAAGAGGGGCATTGGAAAAGGATTCTATGACAATGTCCCCCAGACAAAATAAATAAATAAATAAATAAATAAAATAAAAAAGGGACAAAATCCCCCTACCAATATCCCCCAGACAATATCCCCTTAGGACAAAATCCCCAGGGCAAAATCCCCTAGGACAAGATTCCCTTAGGAAAATATTCCCCTAAGACAATATTCCCACAGCCATAGAAAAATCGAAAGTGAAATAGATAACCAAATAAAGGTTTTCATAATCTTTATTCAACATGTGTGAATTGCTACAAATTTCATTACAAATTGTATATTCATTTATTAATATTATATACATTATGTTAAAATTATTAAAATAGATAACTGTAAAACATATAATCACTATACTTTATTACCTATTTATCTCACGTATTGCAGTGTTAGAATTGATTGCAATTGTACATAATATAAGTACATAATATAGGCACCATTTATTAATGTATCACAATTGAATTAGAAGAAATTATTAACATACAAATATGCATTTCTATTACATTATTAATATGACATTGACTTAATACAAAATATCAGTTTATGTATAAGCTTTCAATACATCATATGTCTATGATAAACCATTACAGTCCAATGTTATAGGCTATGCCACAAAGATACTCCATATTAGTGCGTTCCTGATACTGTCCAACTAATCTAACGATACGCTGATTACGGTCAGCATAACGTTTGCGTGGTGATTCAGGAGCGTGTCCTGCAAGAAGATGTGTGCAATGGACTTTCTGTAGGGCTTGTTCACTCTGTAGAACTTTGAGGAATTTCCGGAAGTTGGGATTGTAGCAGCCTATGCTGGACTGAATGCGGCGATGCCAGCCTTCAACTGAGTTGGAAGGTCGCAGGACGACGGCGGCCCCGGAACTGAGGACGGCCAATGTAAATATCCTAAAAATAGTCCATAACAGGCTGGGCATCAGCTGGCATGGCCTTACTGAGCTCCTCAAACACACTTATCACACTGTCTGTTGGCACAAAGGCAAGAGCAGGGAGCATCTTAAGATGGAGGGCATAGTCAGAATCACTTTGGTACTTCTAAAATAAGAGAATGAGTTGTATCAAAGATTCACATAAAATACTGAGCTTATATCAAATGTCTCAATGATAATCAATACTACTACATGTGTATAATAACACTAAATGAAAATATTACCAACAAATTATATATAATTGATACCAACTCATTCTTTCATTTTAGCTCAGGTTTTTATATAAACTCAGATGAAATGAAAGAATGAGTTGGTATCAAAGATTCACATAAAATACTGAGCCTATATCAAAAGTCTCAATTATAATCGATACTACTACATGTGTAGAATAATACTAAATGAAAATATTACAAAAAAAACTATTGTCTGGGGGGATATTTGTAGGGGGATTTTGTCCTGTTATGCTGACTGTACTGAGTTAAATTCAAAGAATTATTTCCTATTAAATCAAAGAAATATAATCTTTTTATTAGTATAGTTGTGATAGAGTGGCTTAAGAGCTGATTAATCACTCCAAGAAGTGTGAAAAAACAGGAGCTCAGTATGTTTCATACATAGTCCACTCAAAAGAATGACAAATGCAATGTGTGAAACAACAGTATCTTTGTTAATTTAACACATCACATATTAAAGATTTTGTTTTTCTTTAACCTGTGATTCTATATAATATGAGCTAAATCTGAGTTTATATAAAAGCCTGAGCTAAAATGAAAGAATGAGTTTATATCAAAGATTCACATAGTATACTGAGC
>NC_134798.1:22776779-22784279 GCF_046742065.1 Oratosquilla oratoria
TGAAGGAATGTGTGATATTTTACACAACTATTTTAGCTTAGTATTCGTAAACAAAACACCTCAAAGTTCACTCCTAACTGAAACATGTGAAAAGTCTAGGTTGAACCTACTACGGTAAATATAAAAAAAATAAAATAAGAGGTGTATACAGAAACTCAAAGTTAATCAAACACTAGGACCTGACGGTTGGCACCCTAGAATCGTAAAGGAAATGAAAAATGAGATTGTTGTTCCATTAGAAATTATTTTCAAGAAATCCATCATATCCGGAGATGCCCCAAGAGAATGGAAGCTAGCTAACATTACTCCCATATTCAAAAAAGGTGACAAAAAGGAACCAAGTAACTACAGGCCTATAAGTTTTATTTCAATCGTGGGAAAAATTATGGAAACTATCATCAGAGATGCTATCGAAAATAATTATAAATAACTGTTTGATAAATGATAGCCAGCATGGATTCAGACGGAAACGTTCTTGCGTGACTTACTCGAATTTTACAACGCAGTCATCTCGATTTATGACAAATAAAACAATCTAGATTTAATATATCTAGACTTTGTAAAACCTTTTGATATGGTCCCCCACGAAAGACTACATACTAAATTAGCTTCACGCGGAATAAGTGGTAGTCTATTAAGCTAGACTAGTAATTGGTTGAATAATCAAAAACAGAGAGTTGTTTTAAATGGAAAAACTTCCAGATGGAAAAATTTTACGAGTGGAGTTCCTCAGGGTTCCGTTCTTGGGCCACTTCTATTGCCTCCAAATTTGCGGATTATACAAAACTGTGCGGAATGGCAAATGATCACTTAAATTAATTAGATATTCAAGAAAATTTAGATAAATTACAGCAATGGTCTAAAAAGTGGCTAATGAAATTTAACACAAGTAAATGCAAGGTAATGCTCATAGGTAAAAATAACAGTAGGAACGATTTTAAGTTTTTGGAAAATCGTTAACAAAAGTGGATAATGAAAAGGATCTCGGCGTAATTATCAATAACCATCTCAAATAATCTAAACAGTGTATTTCAACCTCTGAGAAAGCAAATAAGATTCTAGAACTGATTGAGCGATTTTTTTTTTCTTTACTTTAAAACACTATCTCTCATTAACAGGCTAATCGTTAGTTCGTCCATATTTGGAATATGCTGTTTTCGTATGGTCACCGATTCTCATTTTAAGGCACTTGAAAGTTTGGAAAAAGTACAACGGCGAGCCACAAAACTGTTTCCAAATATAAACAAATAAATCATACGAAAATCGACTAAACTATATAAATCTGTTTTCCCTAAAAAAAAAAAAAAACAAAAAAAAAAAAAACGCAGAATCAGAGGTAACTTGATACAGATCTTTAAGATTCTTAAGTGGATTAAGAAAAAAAATTACACTGAATGAAAATGAGACAAGAAATAATGGTCTCAAACTGTCAGGAAATAAATATAATTTGGAAGTGGGTAGAAACAACTTCACCAACCGTGTAGTTAATGAAGAAAATAAATTCCATGCAAAGATAGTGCAATGTGGTCCAGTTCAAAGCTTTAAGGTTCCTTTAGATAACATCTAAGCAAGATTCTACAGTGACTGTCATTTATCTTATATTTTTTTGTTTATTTGTTTGTTATTATTAGTCTCTGCCTATTATTTGCTTGATTTTCATTTATCATTATTTGTCTGTCAATTTACTATTATTATTATTTACCTATTTCTTTAGTATTTAACTATACCTATGCATTTATTTATTTATTTAATTTATTATTATTTATAATATTATATTTTTTATTTATTTTCTTTCTTTATTTATCATTATTATATGTATTTGTCGCATCCGACCTAGGTATGGACCATTAGTTCTCCTGTTGGGATACTCCGTCTTTGTATTCTTTTGTGTATATATATATATATATATATATATATATATATATATTATGTATATATATACATATATATATGCATATGTATATATATGTATATATATATATATTATATATATATACATATATATACTGTATATATATATTGTATATATATATATACATACACACACACACACACACACACACACACACACACACACACACACACACACACACACATATATATATATATATATATATATATATATAATAATATATATACACAAATATATATTTGTGTTAAAGGCCATTCAGAATACATGTTCTATTGAAGTCGACAGCAGTTACAGCATTATTCAATTTGCAGTTTGCTTTTTTCAATTTTTCTAACGATGTTAAGTAAATTTCTAAAATCCATGACAACTCTAATCGTCTTTCGGCCTTTACTCGGCCATCTTCAGGAGTGTAAGTATAGTTGTGTTAGGTTAAAAGTGTGATTATATTTGGCTTATGTTGGCACTAGGGGATGTAGCCTTTGTGCGGAAGGTGGCACTCCGTGGTGTGCTGTCTAAGTCCTTGTGGCGCTTCGTGTGTTGCTTGTGAGTTTCTAGCTGAGGGAAGAGTGGAAACGGGCATTTCTATATATTATCGCAACCAAAAAACAGCTACACTTTTAATTAGAAACAACACTTCTCCTCGCCCCGAAGGTCCGGCTTGCACCAACGTAGTATAAAAATTTTCCTGCCCCCTAGAGGACTGTACGCCTCTTGACTGCTACGTTGGCCAAACGAGAACGACATTGTCGAGAAGAATGTCTTCCCACTTGTCAAGTAGAGGCCCCAAACTACACCTACTAGAAAAACACAACACACAAATCACAAGAATTTTTTTAGAAGAAAACACCGTCATTCTCGCCAAGGAATCAGAAAGGTCTAGACTTTTCTTCCTGGAAGCAATTATTATACGAGACATACAACCACCGTCAACAGACAAGTGGAAGCCCCTACATTACTCCCCACCATGAAGCCCCTCCCTAGGACTAGTAGCCCTCTCTACCACAACACACCTTCCAATCACACCGACACCCAAGTCCCTCTCCGACGTTCCGCCAGACTCATAGAGAGGACACTTGGCCCTCAACGGACATTTGCCCCACAGTAACAATATATATATATATATATATATATACATATATATACATATATATATATATATATATATACATATATATACACATAAATATATATATTATAAAGGCGGAGCATGCCGACAGAAGACCTTTTGGTCCATATCTAGGTCGGATTCGAAAAAAATCATAATAATGATAAATTAATAAATAAAAACTGTGATAATGTAAATAACAAATAAAATACATAGATAAATGTATAGGTATACTTAAATAATAAACAAACAGGTAAATAGTAAATAATAATAAACTGACATATAACTAATGATAAATGAAAATCAAACAGACAAATGATAACAAAACAAAAGCAAATAATATAAGACAAATTATCATTACAGCATCTTGCTTAGGTGTTTATCTAAATGATTCTTAAAGCTTCGAACTGAACTACATTGCACTACCTGTGCAGGAGGTTTATTCCATTCTTTAACAACACGGTTAGCAAAGTTGTTTCTACCCACTTCCAAATTGTATCTATTTCCGGACAGTTTGAGACCATTGTTTCTTGTCTGATTCTCATTCAATGTGAAAATTTTGTCACTTTTGATGTCAATTCCCTTTGGAATTTGAAAGACCTGTATCAAGTCACCTCTGAGTCTACGCTTTTTTAAGGAAAACAGATTCATATGTTTAAGTCAATTTTCGTATGATTTATTTTTGATATTTGGAATCAGTTTTGTGGCTCGCCGTTTTACTTTTTCCAATTTTTCAGTGTCTATAATGAGATTTGGTGACCATACGGAAACAGCATATTCCAAATATGGACGAACTAACGATTTATATAGTTTGTTAATGAGTGATGGACTTTTGAAGTCAAAAGATCGCGCAATCAGTCCTAGAATCTTATTTGCTTTCTCAGAGGCTGAAATACACTGCTTGGATGATTTGAGATCGTTACTGATATTTACGCCGAGATCTTTTTCACTATCCACTTATGTTAACGAATTTCCAAATAACTTGTAATCGCACTTACTGTTATTTTTATCTATGTGCATTATCTTGCATTTACTTGTGTTAAAATTCATTAGCCACTTTTCAGACCATTGCTGCAATTCATCTAAATCTTCTTGAATATCTAATTGGTTTAAGTGATCATTTACCATTCCGCACAGTTTTCTATCATCAGCAAATTTGGAAACAGTAGATTTTAGTCCATGGTCCATATCATTTATATATACTATGAATAAAAGTGGCCCAAGAACGGAACCCTGAAGAACTCCACTTGTACAATTTTTCCATCTAGAAGTTTTTCCATTTAAAACAAGTCTCTGTTTTCGATCATTCAACCAATTACTAGTCAAATTTGATAGGCTACCACCTATTCCATGCGAAGCTAATTTAGTAAGTAGTCTTTCGTGTGGGACGGTATCAAAAGCTTTTCCAAAGTCTAGATATATCAAATATAGATTGTTTCTTTTATTATAATTCGAGATAACTGTGTTGTAGAATTCGAGTAAGTTAGTCACGGAAGAAGGTTTCCGTCTGAAACCATGCTGGCTATCATTTATCAAAGTGTGTGTGTGTGTGCGTGTGTGTGTGTGTGTGTGTGTGTGTGTGTGTGTGTGTGTGTGTGTGTGTGTGTGTGTGTGTGTGTGTGTGTGTGTGTGTGTGTGTGTGTGTGTGTGTGTGTGTGTGTGTGTGTGTGTGTGTGTGTGGGTGTGTGTGTGTGTGTGTGTGTGTGTGTGTGTGTGTGTGTGTGTGTGTGTGTGTGTGTGTGTGTGTGTGTGTGTGTGTGTGTGTGTGTGTGTGTGTGTGTGTGTGTGTGTGTGTGTGTGTGTGTGTGTGTGTGTGTGTGTGTGTGTGTGTGTGTGTGTGAGTGTGTGTGTGTTTTTCACTAGTTGTATTTATGTAGTTTTATTTTACGGGAAGGGGAGCTATGGTCGTGGTGTCCCGTCTTTATATCTCGTTTTATCTAGACTGTTTTTAAATTCGTGTATACTTTTTGGACACACCACATTATAATATAACTTGTTCCAAACGTCTATTATCCTGTTGAGAAAGGTGTTCTTTTTCCGGTCTCTTCTATTATTGTCTCTCTTGATTTTCTGCGCGTGTCCTCTGGTATCTCTACTATTCCATTTTATTAGATCCTCTCTGTCAATAATTTCTATGACCTTCATAATTCTATAAATAGTTATTAAGTCTCCTCTCCCTCTTCTTTGCTTTAATGTCTGTAGTTCAAGTTTTGCCAGTCTCTCCTCATATGATAGTTCTGAGAGCGTTGGTACCAATTTCGTAATTGCTCTTTGTATTCTTTCAAGTTTTGTTATACACTTTTTTTTTTTTTGTACTTGGTGACCACGACGTCGCTGCATACTCCAATCTTGGTCTTGTCAAAGTGACTAGTATTATCTTCACCTTTTCTTCGTCCAGTTATGTAAATGCCACTTTGATTGTTCTTATTAGATTATAAGTTTCTTAAAAAAAAAAAATGTTTTTCAGGGGACATATTATTTATTATAATGACTCCCAGGTCGTCATTTTCCACTTTTCCAATTTCTTCCTCTCCCAACTTATATGATCCCACTTTTTTCCATCTTCCAAATTTGATTATACATCACTTCTTAATATTGAGTTTCATCTCCCACTTCCTACTCCATTCCCATACTTTATTGAGATCACTCTGGAGCGACTCACAATGTTCTACTATTCACTTTTTCAGCAGTTTTGCATCATCTGCAAAGAAGCTCAAATAACTTTCAATTACTTTATCCATATCATTGATATATATAGCAAATATTATTGGGACCAAAACTATTCATTGTGGAACTCCGCACATCAATTAGAATTTTTGTCTCTTATCACCACTCTCATTTTTCTTTCATGCACGAAGTCTTCTATGCACTCCAGTAGTTTGCCCTGTATTCCTACTGCAGTTTCTATTTTCTTTTTTATAAATTTCTTATGTGGCACCTTATCAAAAGCTTTTTTCAGGTCTAGAAAGGCACAATCAGCCCATCCATCTCTTTCTTATATTATATCTATTAGTCTTCAATAGAAACACATCAAGTTTGTGACGCATGATCTTCCTTGTCTAAATCCAAATTGCCTTGGATTTAGTACATTTTTCCCCCAAATGCCTTACCCATCTAATTTTGATCATTCTTTCACAATTTTTAGCTACCGTACTTGTAAGAGAGACAGATATATAGTTAGTAGAGTCTTCCTTGTTTCTCCCTTTATATATTGATAATATATTTGCTCTTTTCCAATCTTCTGGAACTTTTCCTTCCTTCAATGAACTGCTTATTAGGCCATGTATTTTGTCTGTTAGTTTGTTCCTGCATTCTCTCAAAATCCAGTTTGCCATTTCATCTGGTCTATGCGATTTTCTAAATATTGAGATTACTCAAGTGATTCATTATTTCTTTCCTTGTTACTTCTATCTCTTTCATAGGGGAGACTTTCTCCTCCTACTCGACATCTCTAAGTTGTATGTTCTCCCTCGTAAACACTGATTTAAAATGCTTGTTCATAATTTCTGCCATTTCTATTTCCTCTGCGTATTAAACTCCTCCTTGTCGAAGTTTCAGTTTGTTGTTTACAAATCTATAAAATAGTTTTGGTGGATCTTTACATTTTTCTATGTCATTGTTTTCGTATTTTTTCCCTTTCTCTCTCTCTCTCTCTCTCTCTCTGTGCACTTGTACATATTGATTTCTATAACTAGTATATATTTTCTATTTTTCAGGTGATTTGTCTTTCCTCCATTTTATCCAAGCTTTATTCCTTTTATCTTTTAACTCGCTACATCTTTTGTTGTACCAACGTTCTATATCTCCTTTTTCTTGCTTTTGTCTTGGAACATACTTTTCCACTCCTTCTTTATAAATTTTTGTCAAAAAATTTCCATTTCTCTTCTACTGTTGTTTCCTCCTTGTGTATCCTTTCCCAATCTGCTTTTTTTTTTATTCTCTTACTTTATCAAAATATTTTATTCCATACATCAATCTTCCCTTTCTATATTGTTCGTTTTTTCCCATGTATTTTTCCTCGTTTAGTTCCAGTTCAACTACTATGTGGTCACTTTCATTCAATCTTGCCACTATTTTAGGTTCTGATGTGATTATTAGGTCCAGTCTCGATGGTTCTTCCTCATTTCTATACTTAGTATTCTCTTGTATCCATTGCTTCATTGTATGTTATGTAATCATATCTAGTAGTACATTTCCTCATAGGTCGTCTACACATTTCACTTTCATCTCTTCTTAACAGATTTCTTTACAGTTAAAGTCTCCCATCATAACTATTCTTCCACCATCTTCCATGATCTTATTTAGTGTTATCCCTGTGTCTTCTAACATATTTTCATATTCTCTCTCTTTCCACGAAGGCGTTTTAGGAGGCACATAAATTATCACAAACTTCCTGCTCCTCTTGTCCCTGTCCTCTATTTCCACCCCTGTCCTCTATTTCCATCCATTAGCTTCTATTTTTGTTTGTTTTCTCTTCCTCTCT
>NC_134798.1:22804279-22806779 GCF_046742065.1 Oratosquilla oratoria
AATTTACGATACCTTGTGGTTCCTAACTCTGGCCTCTCTCACATGCTTTCCAAAACGTTGAGACAGACAGGACTCATCATAGTAAATGACACAGGGAATAAAATAGGACACTTGACCACCAACAGAACCAAGACGAACCGTGACAATAGCGTCGTTTACAAAATTCCCTGCAAAGGATGTGACTGTCCATACTACGGAGAGACATACAGAGGACTTAACAACAGACTCAGGGAACACAAAGCGGACATCAGACACCACCGAGAAACCAACGCTCTAGTTAACCACATTGACACAGAGGGACACTTACAAATATACTGTATAAATATGCATATATTTATATATACAGTATATATATATACATATATATAAATATACAATATATATATGTATATATATGTATATATATATTTTTTTATTAAAATCAACTGCGCTAATAGCTTTGGCTATCTTGAGGTTAGAATTCCTCAGTTTGAAGAATAATCTTTTGTCTTCACAGTTCAAAGTATGAACATAATCATTCATGATTTCAAAATCATGGAGAAGAGGGTGCAGTAAAAGGCGCTGCTGAATGCCAATGGTTATAATAACACAAGGTAACAGTACAAAAGCTGTTGACACAATCACCGAAAACTCAAGTCTTTTCGCCTCTCACGGAGGCTTCTTCAGGGTGAGAAGAACTATAATATCAAGGCTAACTAGGTCTGCTATCGTCGAAGATGAAGGGAAATGTGAATGGTCTCTGGCCGACTGTCAGTCCTTAAAAAGCAGGATGGTAAGGGTATTGGGAGAGGTCATCCCAATGTTTGGGAGAGGTCACTGGAGGTTAGAAGTTTCTGGGTGAGGTCACTAGAAGGAGGAGATGTCAAGTGAAAGTGGAAGGCGAGGACGACAGGAGTCTCTGGGGGAGGTCACTTGGAGAAGCGGGTGAAGTCGGAAGGGGGCCCTGGGTGAGGTCACCAGTCTTGTTCCGGAGCTTGTGGAGGAAAGTCTCGCTCGACTTCTGGTTATGGGTCCTGTGGGCTGGGAATTTTGAAGCTGCTGAGGGTTTTGGTGAAGGTATTGGTCTAGTTGGGGTTCGGATGCACCTTGATTTTGTTGTTTTAGTTGGGCATGATGTTCCTGGGGGCGGGCTGAAGGGAGGATGAAATCTGCAGCTTGCTGTACATTTATGGAGGGCCGTTGAGTAGTAATCGCAACAGCTTCAGCAATCTGCAGTCTTTTGAAATTTGTTTCGTTGTGGAGTATAATTGTATTGTGTATTAAAGTGTTAAGTGGTGGCTTCATGTCGTGGTGGTCAACAAAGTGTTGGAAGATAGAGCCTTGGTTACGGTGGTATTGGAGGCGTCTTCTTAGTGTGGTGGAGGTTCTACCAATGTAGGAAAAGGAGCCGTCACAGCGGCCCTCCTGGCAAGAAAACTTATAGACTACATTGGTAGAGGCTTCCTTCGGGATTTTTGGTGTTGTGTTGTTTTTCATAACTAGGGACCTAGTCAGGTTTGGCTTACAGTAAATTCTTATGTTGATTGTTGTGTCTGCGTCTGTGGGGAAGGCTCCTCTTTTTATAATGCCTTTAATGGCATCACACTCTTCCTTATAATGGCTGTGAAAGTGATTCTGGTGGTAAATGGTGATTTCATTGTTGATCTGATTTGGGGCCTGGGCTGGTGTGGCATACTGGTCAAGTTTCTTCTTGATAACACCTTCGATCATCTGGTCGGGAAATCCGTTGTTGGTGAGGAGTTGTCTGATCCGGTCGAGTTCCCTATGCGTCTCCCTCCAACTACTACAGTGTGTCAGAGCTCTGTTGATGTATGCTGCAGCTACTGATCTTTTGTAGGCTGCAGGGCATTCACCACGAGCATTAAGGCAACGGCCTATATTGGTGTCTTTGGTGTAGACTTTGGTGTTGAAACCCTTTCTCTCTTTGCTGATGTCTAAGTCGAGGAAGGGAAGATGTCCTTCTACACTATGCTCGTGTGTGAAAGCCAGGCAGGAGTTATCCTGAAAGGTAGAAATCAGGCTAGTGACGTCTTCTTGTGAACTAGTGGTGATAAAAATGTCGTCTATATACCTGGCATAAATTCCTGGAGGAGGTCGATGGTGAAAAGTCTTCTCCTCAACGTAGGCCATGTACATATTGGCAAAGAGGACCCTGAGTGGAGAACCCATTGCTACACCATCAACCTGCCAGAAGAGTTCGCCCCTATGAGAAAAGAAAAGGGGCTTCCTTATCACAGATTTCCAACATAGACTTTAATACATGTTCGGGGATGTCAGTTACAGACCTGTCGCTTCTGTAGACTCGGTCTAAAATTATGTTGATGGTCTCATATACTAGAATATTGGTATATATATATTATATATATATATATATATGTATATATATGTATATATACCGTATAAATATACACATACATGCCATTTACAGAACGGAGCTCCAAAGAAACACTTTTCTGACACACACTCTACTCCTTTGTCCAGGGAGACCTTGGTCGACAAC
>NC_134798.1:22811779-22814279 GCF_046742065.1 Oratosquilla oratoria
TTCCTTCATAAAATGCATACATTTTTTCTTCTTACACCAAAAATATCAGTCTAGACTTTACCATTAAGTCAACTGGAAAAACCTATATCTCTGGGATTACTAGAACAAATCCCCGGAAATTAGTATTCTCTATGAGTGAATTTTCTTCTAAACTAAACTCAACTGCAGGTCCCATTTGCTCATGTACGTAGTGCACATCACAGAGTTGGGGTGACTTAATTCACTCGATGCGTCCGAGGAAACTTGATGCAAAGATTTCCTCTTTATCACTCTTCTTTCCTTACTGCTAATCTTTAACACATCCCTCTGTAAAGTAATACTCTATGCCTCCAATATGTACAACACATACAAGATATGTTAAAAACTCTTGTATTACTTTTGTCCTCCACACACACACACACACGCACACACACACACACACACACACACACACACACACACACACACACACACACACACACACACACACACACACACACACACACACACACACACACACACACACACACACACACACAAACACACACACACACACACACACACACACACACACACACACACACACACACACACACACACACACACACACACACACACACACACACACACACACACACACACACACACACACACACAAACACACACACACACACACACACACACACACACCACACACACACACACACACACACACACACACACACACACGCACGCACACACACACACACACACACACACACACACACACACACACACACACACACACACACACACACACACACACACACACACACACACACACACACACACACACACACACACACACACCTTACCCGCAGAGGCAAAGATGTTCTTTCAAACCTTATTGTGGGAGTTTGTAATGAACTAGCTCCTTTTTTGGAGTAGAAGCCCAAAGGGAAGGGGAAATAGAGTGTACTTGGGAAAACAGTGTACAGTATAGCATTAATATAGAACAATATGCCAGTATAGGATAAAATATAATTTTAGGATATAATGTCGGTAAAGGGCGAAATGTTACATTAGGATGTAATGTCAAAGGACAAAATGTCACGATGGGATGCAGTGACAGTTGAGGACAAAAGATCACAATGGGATGTAATGATGCTGGAGGAGAAAATATCACGGTAGGATATAATGTCAGTGGAGGACAAAATATAATTTTAGGAAGGGAGGCGGGACAGAATGTCAATGAAGACCAAAATATCACGATGGGATGTAATGACAGTGTGAAGACAAAAGATCACGATAGGTTGTAATTATAGTGGAGGAAAAAAATCACGGTAGGAAGTAATGTCACTGGAGGACAAAATATAATTTTAGGAAGGGACGCCGGACATAATGTCAATGAACGATGGGAGGCCGGTGTAAATCACGGTGACGTAGGGGGACAAAGTATACAAAAGAGATCGGATAACCGAGATCGACCAGATGTCCGTGATGGGGGAAATGTTAATTTTGATGGGAGAAATGTTAATGAGGCATTGAATGTCAATGAAGGACCAAATGATAATATAGAGCAAGGTATAAATAAAAAACATGATCATAAGGTAAGACATGATATTCAAACTCAAAATGTGTCAAAAAGAAATAATCACGAGGTTCTTAAAACCATGTACTTTAATGCTCGTTGTATTAGTAACAAATCTCAAGAAATACATGCGTATGTCAAAAGCGAAAATCTCGATATGATAGGAATAACCGAGATATGGTTAAATGGTACAGAGTTCGAAGTTGAATTTAATATTCATTAGGATAGAAACCACAAGAAAGGTGGGGTGTTCAGTTGTACGTTAAAAAAAAATTTCATGCTTGTGTTTTAGAGAAAGTGAAACAGGATGCATGTGATAGTTTGAGGGTTGAGTTAACCAAAACAAAGGGACAAAAAATGAATGTAGGAGTAATATATAGGACAAAGACATTATCATTAGCAGACGACAAACTATTATTTCAAGAACTGTCTAGTTTCTGCAACCGGGATTTATTAATAATGGGCGATTTCAATTTTACTGACATTGATTGGATGACCCTTGAACATGGCCATATAGGTAGTCGCTTGATGGATTTTATTGGTGGCAATTACTTAATTCAGCCTGTAAAAGAGCCCACAAGATATGGAAACTTACTCGATCTATTGATCACTAGCCGCGAAAGCATGGTAACTGATGTAGATGTCGGTGAAACTGTTACAAATAGCGATCACAACTTAGTTAAATTCAAACTCCTCAATTTTTTTAGAATAGATACTTGTGTTTGTAAAATACCCGATTTCAGTAAAGCTCAGTTCATAGGACTACGTCAGGAGCTTCAGCTTACAGATTGGGAGGCAAAATTAAGCGAAAGTCCTGTAGATCAGATGTGGGAAATGTTTCAAAATACGCTCACTAAGATGATTCATACTTACATTCCTTGTAAGGACAGACGTCCCCCAAATCAGGTTCGCCCAAAGTGGCTCGATAAAGAAATTGAAAAAGTATTGCTA
>NC_134798.1:22829279-22831779 GCF_046742065.1 Oratosquilla oratoria
TTACATTTTCACCGCAAATAAAAATGTTACACGCGGCGCGACGTAACAAAAGAATTCTGGTCTGAGCCACAAGTGTAGTGGGCAGATCTAGCTATGACGTAGTCCCCTCCCTCACCCCCTATACCCCTCCACCGCAACATCTCACACCTCATGAGCCCGCAGATCTCGTCGAGTAAAGATTGCCCATACGCTGCTCTCAATCACGCCATTTTTTCAATCGACACCCAACTTTGGCCGCCTATATTTCCACTTCCACCAGGCACAATGGTCAAAAATCAACTTTCCCTGGAACAGAAGAGCCGGGCCTTGTCCGTGATAGAACAAGGAGTATCTGTGATACGCGTGGCGGCGGAACTGCAAGTGTCAAGAATGACCGTTTACCGCCTGAAGAAAGCTGGTGATGCTCTGCTCCCGGCACGACACCGCGACGGAAGGAGGGCTCTGGCAGACCACGGAAGACATCAGCACGCACAGACTTCATTCTAAAGAAAGAAGTGAAGGCAGACCCCGGAATAACAGCCTTAGAACTGAAAGAAAAGCACCCGAAATTGCTCCAGGACGTCACAGTGAGAACAGTGCAGCATCGACTACAAAAGGACCTAAAATTACCATCACGTCGGGCCGCCAAGAAACCTCTGCTGACTGATAAGATGAGGAAGAAAAGGCTGCAGTTCTGTAAGAATTACCGACACTGGACATCAGACGACTGGAAGAAGGTGATGTTTAGTGATGAGAGTACGTTCCGGCTCATCAGAGGAACTTCAAAGCTGGTCCGCCGCCCCAGTAATGTCTCCCGCTACGACCCAAAATACACCGTCAAGACTGTTAAACATCCTGACAGCGTGATGGTGTGGGGCGCCTTCACTGGAAATAATGGTAGAGCTGGCTTGTATTTCCTCCCCAAGAACGTCACAATGAAGTCTGCCAACTACATCGAGGTTTTGAGTTACCTCATGCTGATTTTCTGGCGGATACATGACTGCATCTTTGTTATACACGACGGAGCCCCAGCACACAAGTCCAAAGCAGTGAAGGATTTCCTGGAAACCAACAAGATTGATGTTCTGGAGTGGCCTGGTAACTCCCCTGACCTGAATCCCATCGAAAACGCATGGAATCAGATGAAAAACATCCTGGAGAAGGAACGACCCAGCAGCATACCCGACCTGAAGGAGGCGCTGAAGAAGCACTGGGCCTCGATGGACCTACAGTATTTCGCCAACCTCGCCACTTCGATGCCCAAGAGGATCGAGATGGTGATCAAGAATAAGGGCCACATGACCAAATACTAATTTTGTATATATAATGTAAGCTTAAAAGGTAAATAAAACCCATTTAACATGTACTTTTGTGTTTAGTTATCCAAAAAATCTTAGTGTACCATTTTTTTTTGCGGCGACGGTATATACATATATATATACATATATACATATATATATATATATTATATATATATACATATTCATATATGTATATATTTATCTATCTCTCTCTCTCTCTCTCTCTCTCTCTATATATATATATATATATATATATATATATATATATATATATATATATATTAATAAAGTTGTAGCCTCTGTCTGTCTGTTTATTTTGTTTGTACACGAACTCCTCCTAGAGTTTTACAGATAGACCCCCATAACCATATATATTCTGACACCCTATCACTCCAGGTATTTGGATAACTATATTTCATTTAAAGAAAATATTTTGGCTAGGCTTAAGGGTTAAAGTTAGGAGGTTTATGTAGTATTCCCTGAAGTCGCGTAGTATTTTTTGTGACTTAAGAATTAATATGATTAAACAAGCCATTGTATGTATCCATGAATATCATTTACATTTGTGAATTTAATGTTGGCACAAACCGTGATAGCTTTTGGAAGAAGAAAACATGTTTATGGAAAATAATCTATAGTTTTACCAAATGTTGAAATATTGGTTATTTTCATTTAATTCTTGTGCGGACGGAAATAGTTCATTCACAAACTCCTACGTTTTTGCAGATAAACCCCTATAACTATATATATTTTGAAGATAAATAAACTAGATACATTTACTCACCTTTCAGCTGTAGGCATTTATTGTCAATCCACACATACACACACATCCACATAGACACGCGCAAAAAAGAATTTGGACACATGATATTTGTGTTTGTGTATGCATGTATTTTCAAACTAGGGTTTCCCAACTTCGGGTGGGGGTGGGCGCACACCTCGGAGGGGGAGTATTTAAAGCTATATTTAAGTAAAGATATATTTTGGTTAGGGTTAAGGGTTAAAGTTAGGTGGTTTATGATGAGGGAACACGCCACTACTGTAGTCCCCTCTTAAGCTATTATTTTTATAACATAAGAATCAATATAATCAAACAAACCATTGTATATGCTCATAAATATTATTCACATTTGTGAAATCAATGTTGCCACAAACCATGATAGATTTTGTAAGAAAAAATTATGCAAATGTAAATGATTATATAATTTTACCAAATGTTG
>NC_134798.1:22859279-22861779 GCF_046742065.1 Oratosquilla oratoria
GCTTTTGATACCGTCCCACACGAAAAACTACTTACTAAATTAGCTTCACACGAAATAAGTGGTAGCCTATTAAGTTGGACTATAAATTGGTTGAATGATCGAAAACAGAGAGTTGTTTTAAATGGAAAAACTTCTACATAGAAAAATGTTACAAGTGGAGTTCCTCAGGGTTCCGTTGTTGGACCACTTCTATTTATAGTATATATAAATGATATAGACCATGGACTAAAATCTGCTGTTTCCAAATTTGCTGATGATACAAAATTGCGCGGAATGGCAAATGATCATTTAAACCAATTAGATATTCAAGAAGATTTAGATCAATTACAGCAATGGTCTGAAAAGTGGCTAATGAAATTTTACACAAATAAAAGCAAGGTAATGCACATAGGTAAAAATAACAGTAAGTACGATCACAAGTCATTTGGAAAATCGTTAACAAAAGTGGATAGTGAAAAAGATCTCGGCGTAATTATCAGTAACGATTTAAAATCATCCAAGCAGTGTATTTCAGCCTCTGAGAAAGCAAATAAGATTCTAGGCCTGATTGCGCGATCTTTTGACTTCAAATTCATCTCTCATTAACAAGCAATATAAATCGTTAGTTCGGCCACATTTGGAATATGCTGTTTCCGTATGGTCACCGAATCTCATTAAAGACATTGACAAATTGGAAAAAGTACAACGGCGAGCCACAAAACTGATTCCAAATATCAAAAATAAATCATACGAAAATCGACTAAAACATATGAATCTGTTTTCTCTAAAAAAGCGTAGACTCAGAGGTGACTTGATCCAGGTCTTTAAAGTTCTAAAGGGAATTGACATCAAAAGTGACCAAATTTTCACACTGAACCAGAATCCGACAAGAAACAATTGTCTCAAACTGTCCGGAAATAGATTCAAGTTGGAAGTGGGTAGAAACAACTTTGCCAGCACAGGCAGTGCAATGTAGTTCAGTTCGAAGCTTTAAGAATCATTTATATAAACATCTAAGGAAGATGCTGTAATGACTATCAAATATTTTATATTATTTGTTTTTGTTTTGTTATCATTTGTTATTTTGATTCTCATTAATTATTAGTTACACGTCAGTTTATCATTATTTACTATTTATCTGTTTGTTTATTATTTAACTATACCTATGCATCTATTTATGTATTTCATTCATTATTGATATGATTATAGTTTTTATTTATTAATTTATTATTATTTTGATTTTTTTAGCATCCGACCTAGATATGGACCAAAAGATCTCCTGTCGGTATGCTCCGCCTTTGTATTGTTTTGAGTGTGTGTATATATATTTATATATATATATATATATATATATATATATATATAAATATATATATACTTATACATATATATATATGTATATATGTATATATTGATAAGTATTTTAGACAAATTATTTGGATGATGGAGAACATAGACACAGGGGAAGGCTCGGAACCCTAAACACACTCTGAAGAAGTTCTACGCGAACGAAACGTTAGTGTTTAGGGTTCCAAGCCTTCCCCTGTGTCTATGTTTTCCATCATCCAAATATATATATATATATATATATATAATATTACATATATATATATATATATATATATATATATATTATATGCAACAGTAATCACATAAAACACGTGAATAAATGTATTTTGCTTAAAACCACGAGGAAATCAAAGATCGGAATACTGAAAATGGCTTATATATACGAAAACGTTCAGTATTCCGATCTTCGGTTTCCTCGTGGTTTCAACCAATATATATATATATATATATATATATATATATATATATATATATATATGTATATATATATATATATATATATATATATATATATATATAAAGGAAAAAGGGCTGAGACATATTTAGAGACATAGGCAAATTCACATAATAAAGAAAGGTACTGAGTCGGAGACAGAATATGAGAACGAGAGATAATCGGCTACATGATGAGAAAGAATCTGAATACATGGCAGGAATAGAAACACAATCGGAGATAGAGACAGAGATATGAAAGAGACAGAGGAAGATTTTCAGGTAGATATGGAGAATGACAAAGAGATAAAGACGGAAATGGACACTGAGATGGATACTGAGACGGATAAGGAAACGCAAGCGGAGACGGAGACGGTGGCGAAGGCTGAGACGCAGACGCAGGCAGAGACAGGATAGATTCGAAGACTGAGAGAAAACAGAGATTCAGACTTGAGCGAAGAAAGAATAAGAGCCGTAAATTGAGAAGACAATAGGGGTGATGGTAGGCCCCAATGGTCCTTCACGGTAATGTAGACGGAAGTGGAAACGGAGGCTATACGAATTCAAACAGGGAGGTGAAGACGAATATATTGACGAAGATGAAGACGAAGATGAAGAAGGAGAAGGAGACAGAGACGGAGAAGAAGACGTAACGGAGACAGAGACAGGGACGGCGACGGATACGGAAACAGAGGATACTGAGAAGGAAAAGAATACGGAATACAAGCGGGAGGGACTG
>NC_134798.1:22874279-22876779 GCF_046742065.1 Oratosquilla oratoria
ATTATAGCAGCACTTTATGTATTCCCTTTTCCCTTTCCCTTTTTATATATTTCTTTGAAAATGCTCCATTTCTCTTCCGTCTTTGTTTCATCATTTGCGATTTTTTTTTCCAACAGTTATTTTGGAAAAATTGTCTAAGGTTTTACAAAATCAGTTTTGTTGTACATCAATCTATCTTCTCTCTTTTTCATTCCTTCTTATCACATTTTGTTCCTTAAGTTCGATCTCTATTAGTATGTGGTCACTCTTCCCAGTTGGTGTTTTATAATCTATTTCTTCGACTATTTCTGGTTCTGAGGTGAATATCAAATCTAGTCTCGATGTTTCTTCGTTTTGTCTAAATCTAGTTTTTTCTTTAACCCATTGCGTCAATGGTCATATCCAGTAGGACATTTCCCCAGAGTTCGTCTTCACCTCCCATTGTCAATTCTCTCCAATTTATTTCCTTTGCGTTAAAGTCACCCATAATTACTATATTTTCTCCATATTTCAGTGTCTCGGTTAATTCATTCTTTGTGTCTCCTAGTAATTTTGAGTGTTCGCTGTCAGTCCAGGTCTTAGTTTTTGGTGGCACATAAGCAACTATAAATCTACTTTTCATACTGCTGTTTTCGACTTTAACTGTGATTAATTTCACATTATCTTTTCCTTCTGTTGCCTTTAATACATTTAGGTCCTTTCTAGTCAATATCATGACTCCTCCCCCTGTTTGTCTGTCCTATTTTTCGACCAAATATTGTATAATCCTTGTCCCAACATACTTGATTGTATAGGACCTTTCAGTTTTGTCTCTGCAATTCCCATTATGTCAGGTTTCTCTATTGATAGATAGTCATTCAATTCATTTAATCCTGATATCATACCGTCCATATTTATATATGCCACTTTTAATTTTTCCTTCTCTTCTCTTTTTTGATTTAAGTTTCCATTTTTCTGATGTACCATTTTCTCAGCCTCAGACCTAGCACTCAAAAAAAAAAAAAAAAAAAAAAAAAAAAAAAAAAAAAAAATCCGTCTCCATTTTTTTCTCGTTTTTTTTTGTTTTTTTTTTTTTCCCTTAGCCTCACTTCTCAGTTCCCTATGTTTCTCTAATTTCTCGGCATTCATTTCTTTTTTTATCCATACTTTTTTGTATTTTTCACTGTTTGCTAGTTTTGCAGTTTTTGATAGTACTTCTGCTATCATTTGTGTTCTTAGTTTAATTTTCATTGGTCTGTGATTCTTTTCTTTTGAGTATGTACCCATCCTGTGTACGTCATCGGTTTCTGTATCTAAATTTTGTCCATCTTCTTTGACACGCATTTAGAATCCTCTTTGCAATTTCTCTCTTCCTTTTCCCTTTGGCATTTGTCTACATTGTGTTTTTCATTTCTACCATAAACCACAATGCATTTCTTTTTGTCTACTGTGTCTCTCACCCAATTTTCCTTCTCTTTGATCACCTTGATCACTCTTTTCTTTGAATTTTCTTCTACCTGCTGCTGTACTATTTCTGTGAATGATAGTTTTTGACTTTCGCGTTCCTTTTTCCACTTTTTTGTTTTTGTTTAGGTCAGTCTCTTTGATTGATTCTTCCATTTTTTCCGTTACTGCTTTCAATTGTTCTTTTACCTCTTTTTTCAGTTCATCATTTGCAATCTTAACCTCGTGTTCCTTTCTTTCATTTTCTATTTTTATCGCACTTAGTTAACTTTTAGTTCGTTTAATTCCCTTAGTATTACCTCGTTCGTTGTACGTAGGTTAGTTACTTCTAGTTGCAAAGCTTTGTAGTCTAATCTTAAATCGATCACTTCATCTGCTAAGTTGTTAAATTATCTGTTTCGTATTGCTCTTCTAATCCTAAAATCTCTCTCAGTGTCCAAGGTTTTCTCCATTGATTCCCATTGGCTCCTAAACCCCGAGAAATACTCATCACTTACGTATCTGCTGGTCTCTTTGGCAGTGTCGTTCAAACATAATTTTCCTGCGTATTACCCCCCACGGGGACTCAATCCTGGATTCGTCTAGTCCTCTTTTCGTTGGTTCATTGGTGTGTGTGTGTGTGTGTGTGTGTGTGTGTGTGTGTGTGTGTGTGTGTGTGTGTGTGTGTGTGTGTGTGTGTGTGTGTGTGTGTGTGTGTGTGTGTGTGTGTGTGTGTGTGTGTGTGTGTGTGTGTGTGTGTGTGTGTGTGTGTGTGTGTGTGTGTGTGTGTGTGTGTGTGTGTGTGTGTGTGTGTGTGTGTGTGTGTGTGTGTGTGTGTGTGTGTGAGTGTGTGTGTGTGTGTGTGTGTGTGTGTGTGTGTGTGTGTGTGTGTGTGTGTGTGTGTGTGTGTGTGTGTATATATGTGTGTGTGTGTGTGTGTGTGTGTGTGTGTGTGTGTGTGTGTGTGTGTGTATGTGTGTGTGTGTGTGTATGTGTGTGTGTGGTTGTGTGTGTGTGTGTGGGTGTGTGGTGTGTGTGTGTGTGTGTGTGTGTGTGTGTGTGTGTGTGTGTGTGTGTGTGTGTGTGTGTGTGTGTGTGT
>NC_134798.1:22891779-22909279 GCF_046742065.1 Oratosquilla oratoria
ATGATGGGATGTAATTATAGTGGAGGAAAAAATATCACGGTAGGATATAATGTCACTGGAGGACAAAATATAATTTTAGGAAGGGATGACGGGAGGCTGGTGTGAATTTTGATGGGAGAAATGTTAATGAGGCATTGAATGTCAGTGAAGGACCAAATAATAATATAGAGCAAGGTGTTGATAAAAAACAAAATTATAATGTAAGACATGATATTGAAACTCAAGACGTGTCAAAAAGAAATAATAACGAGTTTCTTAAAACCATGTACTGTAATGCTCGTAGTATTAGGAACAAATTTCAAGAAAAAGAGGCGTATGTCAAAAGCGAAAATCTCGATATGATAGGAATAACCGAGACATGGCAAAGAGTTCGAAGCTGAGTATATTGCAGGATTTAAACACTTTCATCAGGATAAAAACCACAAGAAAGGTAGAGATGTTCTGTTGTATGTTAAAAGCAATGTCCATTCTTGTGTTTTAGAAAAAGTGAAATAGGATGTATATGATAGTTTGTGGGTTGAGTTAACCCAAACAAATGGACAAAAAATGAATGTAGGTGTAATATATAGGCCAAAGACATTATCATTAGCAGACGACAAACTGTTATTTCAAGAACTGTCCAGTTTCTGCAACCAGGATTTATTGATAATGGGTGATTTCAATTTTACTGACATTGATTGGATGACCCTTGAAGATAGCCATATAGATAGTCGCTTGATTGATTTTCTTGGTGACAATTATTTAGTGCAGTATGTAAAAGAGCCCACAAAATATGGAAACTTACTCGATCTATTGATCAATAGCCGTGAAAGCATGATAACCGATGTAGAAGTCGGTGAAACTATTGCAAATAGCAATCACAACTTAGTTATACTCAAATTACTAAATAAAATTGAGCATAGATACATGTGTTTCTAAAATGTCTGCTTTCAGTAAAACTCAGTTTATAGTACTACGTCAGGACCTTCAGCTTACAAATTGGGAGGCAAAATTAAGCGAAATTTCTATAGATCTGATGTGGTAAACATTTCAAAATACGCTTACTAAGATGATTTATACCTACATTCCATTTAAGGAGAGACGTCCCCCAAAGCAGGCTCGCCCAAAAATGGCTTGACAAAGAAACTGAAAAAAGTATTACTAAAAAGAGATAGGCTTATAAGAAATACAAGTGCTCGGATGCATCTAATGACTATGAAAGTTATGTATCAATACAGAGAGATTTAAAAAGGACAATAAAAAAAAAGATAATACGAAATGAATATCGCTGATAAATCCAAAGAGAATCCCAAGGAATTCTATAGTTACATTAGAGATAAAAAGGTTGTTAGGAATCACATTGGTCCACTATTATCTGCTGACGGTCAACTTGAATATTCAAATGAAGGAATGTGTGATATTTTAAACAACTATTTTAGCTCGGTATTCGTAAACGAAACACCTCAAAGTGAACTCCAAACTGAAACATGTGAAAAGTCTAGGGTGAACTTACTACGGTATATATAACAAAAGAAAATAATAAAAGGTGTATAGAGACACTCAAAGTTATTAAAACACCAGGGCCTGACGGTTGGCATCCAAGAATCTTAAAAGGAAATGAAAAGTGAGATTGTTTTTCCATTAGAAATTATTTTCAAGAAATCCATCTTTTCCGGAGATGTCCCAACAGAATGGAAGCTAGCTAACGTTACTCCCATATTCAAAAAAGGTGACAAAAAGAAACCAAATAACTATAGGCCTATAAGTTTGACTTCAATCGTAGGAAAAATAATGAAAACTATCATCAGAGATGCTATTGAACATCATTTAGAAAGTAACCATTTGATAAATGATAGCCAGCATGGTTTCAGACGGAAACGTTCTTGCGTGACTAACTTACTCGAATTCTACAACACAGTTATCTCGAATTATGACAAAAGAAACAATATAGATTTAATATATCTAGACTTTGCAAAAGCTTTTGATACCGTCCCACACGAAAAACTACTTACTAAATTAGCTTCACACGAAATAAGTGGTAGCCTATTAAGTTGGACTATAAATTGGTTGAATGATCGGAAACAGAGAGTTGTTTTAAATGGAAAAACTTCTACATAGAAAAATGTTACAAGTGGAGTTCCTCAGGGTTCCGTTGTTGGACCACTTCTATTTATAGTATATATAAATGATATAGACCATGGACTAAAATCTGCTGTTTCCAAATTTGCTGATGATACAAAATTGCGCGGAATGGCAAATGATCATTTAAACCAATTAGATATTCAAGAAGATTTAGATCAATTACAGCAATGGTCTGAAAAGTGGCTAATGAAATTTAACACAAGTAAAAGCAAGGTAATGCATATAGATAAAAATAACAGTAAGTACGATCACAAGTCATTTGGAAAATCGTTAACAAAAGTGGATAGTGAAAAAGATCTTTGTATAATTATCAGTAACGATTTAAAATCATCGAAGCATTGTGTTCCTGCCTCGGAGAAATCAAATAAGTTTCTAGGACTGATTGCGCGATCTTTTGACTTCAAATTCATCTCTCATTAACAAGTTAAATAAATCGTTGGTTCGTCCACGTTTGAATTATGCTGTTTCCGCATGGTCACCGAATCTCATTAAAGACATTGACAAATTGGAAAAAGTACAACGGTGAACTACAAAGCTGATTCCAAATGTCAAAAATAAATCATGCGAAAATCGACTAAAACATATGAATGTATTTTTCCGAAAAAAGCGTAGAATCAGAGGTGACTTGATCCAGGTCTTTAAAGTTCTAAAGGGAATTGACATCAAAAGTGACAAAATTTTCACACTGAACCAGAATCCGACAAGAAACAATTGTCTCAAACTGTCCGGAAATAGATTCAAGTTGGAAGTGGGTAGAAACAACTTTGCCAACCGTGTACTTAATGAATAGAATAAACTTCCTGCACAGGCAGTGCAATGTAGTTCAGTTCGAAGCTTTAAGAATCATTTATATAAACATCTAAGGAAGATGCTGTAATGACTATCAAGTATTTTATATTATTTGTTTTTGTTTTGTTATCATTTGTTATTTTGATTCTCATTAATTATTAGTTACACGTCAGTTTATTATTATTTACTATTTATCTATTTGTTTATTATTTAACTATACCTATGCATCTATTTATGTATTTCATTCATTATTGATATGATTATAGTTTTTATTTATTAATTTATTATTATTTTGATTTTTTTAGCATCCGACCTAGATATGGACCAAAAGATCTCCTGTCGGTATGCTCCGCCTTTGTATTGTTTTGAGTGTGTGTATATATATGTATATATATATATATATATATATATATATATATATATATATAATTATACATATATATATACTTATACATATATATATATGTGTGTATATATATGTATATATATATATATATATATATATACTTTTACATATATATATATATATATATATATATATATATTATATGCAACAGTAATCACATAAAACACGTGAATAAATGTATTTTGCTTAAAACCACGAGGAAATCAAAGATCGGAATACTGAAAATGGCTTATATATACGAAAAACGTTCAGTATTCCGATTTTCGGTTTCCTCGTGGTTTCAACCAATATATATATATATATATATATATATATATATATATATATATATATATATATATATATATATAATAAATATATATATATATATGTATAAAGGAAAAAGGGCTGAGACATATTTAGAGACATAGGCAAATTCACATAATAAAGAAAGGTACTGAGTCGGAGACAGAATATGAGAACGAGAGATAATCGGCTACTTGATGAGAAAGAATCTGAATACATGGCAGGAATAGAAACACAATCGGAGATAGAGACAGAGATATGAAAGAGACAGAGGAAGATTTTCAGGTAGATATGGAGAATGACAAAGAGATAAAGACGGAGATGGACACTGAGATGGATACTGAGACGGATAAGGAAACGCAAGCGGAGACGGAGACGGTGGCGAAGGCTGAGACGCAGACGCAGGCAGAGACAGGATAGATTCGAAGACTGAGAGAAAACAGAGATTCAGACTTGAGCGAAGAAAGAATAAGACCCTTAAATTGAGAAGACAATAGGGGTGATGGTAGGCCCCAATGGTCCTTCACGGTAATGTAGACGGAAGTGGAAACGTAGGCTATACGAATTCAAACAGGGATGTGAAGACGAATATATTGACGAAGATGAAGAAGGAGAAGGAGACAGAGACGGAGAAGAAGACGTAACGGAGACAGAGACAGGGACGGCGACGGCGGCTGTGGCGACGACGGATACGGAAACAGAGGATACTGAGAAGGAAAAGAATACGGAATACAAGCGGGAGGGACTGTAGATGGTTTCGAAAGTGTAGGCAATGACGAAGACGAAGAAGGAGAGGGAAGCCAGAAACGGGAGCGATGGTAGAAACAGAAGCGTAGACGGAAAGGAGATGGAGAAGGGCATAGAATCAAAGACCGTAAAAGATGCTTACTTGAGCGGGGCCAGAGGAGACTACGGCAAAGGTGAATACGACGGAAAAAGAAATAGAAGATAGGAGACGAAACTAGCAAAGAGAATAGGTGGTATCGGCATTGTAGACAATGATCCAGACGGAGAAGGAGACAGACATGACAAATGAAAAAGAAATTAACACGGGAATAGAATCGAAGACAGTAATAGAAACAGAGACGGAGACATAGGAACAGCAAGGGAATGAGAGAAACATAAGATAATTACTAGAGCAGAATCGGTAAAGACTATAGAAACAACAATGGAGAAGGAGGGATGAAAAAAAAATAGAATGAAGAAGGAAAAGAAAACGAGAAAGAAAGAGAAAGAGAAAGAGAAAGAGAAAGAGAAAGAGAAAGAAGGAGAAGGAGAAAGAGAAAGAGAAAGAGAAAGAGAAAGAGAAAGAGAAAGAAGGAGAAGGAGAAAGGGAAAGAGAAAGAGAAAGAGAAAGAGAAGGAGAAGGAGGAGAAGGAGAAGGAGAAGGAGAAGGAGAAGAAAAAGGAGAAGGAAAAGGAGAGAGAGAGAGAGAGAGAGAGAGAGAGAGAGAGAGAGAGAGAGAGAGAGAGAGAGAGAGAGAGAGAGAGAGAGAGAGAGAGAGAGAGAGAGAGAGAAAAGAGAGGACACAGAGAAGAGAGAGAGAAAGAGAGAGAGAGCGAGAGAGAGAGAGAGAGAGACAGAAGAGAGAGGAGAGAGAGAGAGAGAAGATAGAGGAGAGAGAGAGGAGAGAGAGAGAGGGGAGAGAGAGGAGAAAGAGAGAGGGGAGAGAGAGAGAGAGAGAGTAGAGAGAGAGAGAGAGGGGGGAGAGAGAGGGAGGAGAGAGAGGGTGAGGGAGGAGAGAGAGGGAGAGAGAGAGGGAGAGAGAGGTAGGAGAGAGAGAGTGAGGGAGGAGAGAGGGAGAGGGAGAGAGAGGAGAAATGGAGAGGGAGAGAGAGGGAGAGGGAGAGGGAGAGAGGGAGAGGGAGAGGGAGAGGAAGAGGGAGAGGGAGAGGGAGAGGGAGAGGGAGGAGGAGGAGGAGAAGGAGAAGGAGAAGGAGAAGGAGAAGGAGAAGGAGAAGGAGAAGGAGAAGGAGAAGGAGAAGGAGAAGGAGAAGGAGAAGGAGATGGAGAAGGAGAAGGAGAAGGAGAAGGAGGAGAAGGGGAAGGGGATGGGGAAGGAGATGGAGAAGGAGAAGGAGAAGGGGGAGAAGGGGAAGGGAATGGGGAAGAAGAAGGAAAAGGAGAAGGAGAAGGAGAAGGAGAAGGAGAGGGAGAAGGAGAAGGAGAAGGAGAAGGAGAAGGAGAAGGAGAAGGAGAAGGGGAAGGGGAAGGGGAAGGGGAAGGGGAAGGGAAAGGGAAAGGGGAGGGAGAAGGAGAAGGAGAAGGAGAAGGAGAAGGAGAAGGAGAAGGAGAAAGAGAAAGAGAAAGAGAAAGAGAAAGAGAAAGAAAAAGAGAAAGAGAAAGAGAATGAGAATGAGAAAGAGAAAGAGAAAGAGAAAAAAAGAGAAAGAGAAAGAGAAAAAGGAGAAAAAGTAAAGAGACAGATAAAGAGAAAATAATGAGAAAGAGATAGATATGAATAAGAATATGAAGCAAGATAAATAAAAAGAAAAAAAATGAGAAAGATAATTATAGATAATAAGAGAAAATGAAAGAAAAATAAGAGAAATAGAAGAGAAAGAGAAAGAAAAAGAGAAAGAGAAAGAGAAAGAGAAAGAGAAACACCCTACATCGCTTCCGCATATAGCTTTTTGTCTTCTTAGGGCTTCTTAGATATCCTGAAAGTAGCCCCAGCCCCCGAGGAGAATAATATCGCGTCGTTAGACGCCGAATCCCTATATATGAACATAGATGTTGATAGAACAATTGAATTTATCATCCAGAGAGTCTACCACAGTGACAACACCCCCACCTTAGACATTCCTGAACACGCCCTACGCTCTCTTCTCCAACTGTGCACTAAAGAAATACCTTTTAGAAGCCCAAGAGGACATATGTATGTACAAACTGACGACGTAGCAATGGGTTCCCCTCTTGGAGTCCTCTTTGCTAATTTCTTTATGGGAACAATAGAAGAAAAGGTCCTGTCTGAGAAGAAACCTAGTATCTACTGCAGATATATAGACGACATCTTCGTCAACTTCAGTACCGGTGACGAATTAGAAGACCTCCGCTAGAAACTCATGCAAGTATCAGGCCTCACCTTCACCATCGAAAATAGTATAAATGTCTCCCTTCCTTTCCTAGATGTACAAGTCCCCACTCTGACTCTGGATACATAACAAGTGTCTACGTCAAACCAACAAACAATGGACGGTGTCTAAATGGACAAATTGAGTACCCCGTATGATACAAAAGGTCCACAATTAATGCGTACGTCAGGAGGGCGCTCACCCACTGTTCAGACTGGACGTCTGTTCAACACGAACTCGAACGGACCTCCCAAGTTCTCGTAAACAACGATTTCCCTAATTACCTTTTAGAGAAAGCTATCAAGGATGAAGTCGACCGATGGTGCTTTGGACATAACCCCCACACCGACACCCCAAACAAGACACCCATAAAACAATTTTACAGAAACCACATGACATCAGGATATAAAACTGAAGAAAGAGCTATGAAGAACATCATCCGCCGCAATATAAAACCGATGCCCGAGGACAAATATCTCAGTTTTATTATATTTTACCAGTCTAAGAATTCTTCCAACCTTTTATTAAGAAATAACCCCTTCCCTCTCCCAGAGCCCCTCCAGAGGAGAAACGCCATCTACATGCATGCATGTCAACACGAGGACTGTGGAAGTCGTACTTATTATGTAGGAATGACGAGTACTCGCCTCTCCAGACGTCTCACTTGCCACCTACAAGCAGGATCCATAAAAAACTACAAAGCATTACAAAGGATTGAAAAGGCGGAGCATGCCGACAGGAGACCTTTTGGTCCATATCTAGGTCGGATACGAAGAAAAAAAAATAATAATAATAAAATAATAAATAAAAACTATAATAATGTAAATAACAAATAAGATACATAGATATATGCATAGGTATAGTTAAATAATAAACAAACAGGTAAATAGTAAATAATGATAAATTGACATATAACTAATAATAAATGGAAATCAGACAGACAAATGATATTAAAACAAAAACTAATAATATAAAATAGATTATGATCATTACACCATCTTGCTTAGGTGTTTATCTAAATGATTCATAAAGCTTCGAACTGAACTACATTGCACTACCTATGCAGGAAGTTTATTCCATTCATTAACTACACGGTTGGCAAAGTTGTTTCTACCTACTTCCAAATTGAATCTATTTCCGGACAGTTTGAGACCATTGTTTCTTGTCTGATTCTCATTCAATGTGAAAATTTGGTCACTTTTGATGTTGTCAATTCCCTTTAAAATCTTAAAGACCTGTATCAAGTCACCTCTGAGTCTACGCTTTTTTAGGGAAAACAGATTCATATGTTTTAGTCGATTTTCGTATGATTTATTTTTGATATTTGGAATCAGCTTTGTGGCTCGCCGTTGTACTTTTTCCAGTCTGTCAATGTCTTTAATGAGATTCGGTGACCATACGGAAACAGCATATTCCAAATGTGGACGAACTAACGATTTATATAGCTTGTTAATGAGAGATGGACTTTTGAAATCAAAAGATCGCGCAATCAGGCCTAGAATCTTATTTGCTTTCTCAGAGGCTGAAATACACTGCTTGGATGATTTGAGGTCGTTACTGATAATTACGCCGAGATCTTTTTCACTATCCACTTTTGTTAACGAATTTCCAAATAATTTGTAATCCTACTTACTGTTATTTTTACCTATGTGCATTACCTTGCATTTACTTGTGTAAAATTTCATTAGCCACTTTTCAGACCATTGCTGTAATTGATCTAAATCTTCTTGAATATCTAATTGGTTTGAGTGATCATTTGCCATTCCGCACAGTTTTGTATCATCAGCAAATTTGGAAACAGTAGATTTTAGTCTATGGTCTATATCATTTATATATACTATAAATAGAAGTGGTCCAACAACGGAACCCTGAGGAACTCCACTTGTAACATTTTTCCATCTAGAAGTTTTTCCATTTTAAAACAACTCTCTGTTTTCGACCATTCAACCAATTACTAGTCCAACCTAATAGGCTACCACTTATTCCGTGTGAAGCTAATTTAGTAAGTAGTCTTTCGTGTGGGACGGTATCAAAAGCTTTTGCAAAGTCTAGATATATTAAATCTATATGTTTTTTTCATAATTCGAGATAACTGTGTTGTAGAATTCGAGTAAGTTAGTCACGCAAGAACGTTTCCGTCTGAAACCATGCTGGCTATCATTTATCAAACGGTTACTTTCTAAATGATGTTCGATAGTATCTCTGATGATAGTTTTCATTATTTTTCCTACGATTGAAGTCAAACTTATAGGCCTATAGTTATTTGGTTTCTTTTTGTCACCTTTTTTGAATATGGGAGTAACGTTAGCTAGCTTCCATTCTGTTGGGACATCTCCGGATATGATGGATTTCTTGAAAATAATTTCTAATGGAACAACAATCTCATTTTTCATTTCCTTTAAGATTCTTGGATGCCAACCGTCAGGCCCTGGTGTTTTAATAACTTTGAGTTTATCTATACACCTTGACGAGAGAACTTCTGGTTAAAGGCACCATAATCCTGGACTAGAATGATGATGCCCATCGCCTTTCACTATTGGAAGCTCTTTATATAAAATATTTATCACCCTCAATAAACATCCAATGGTGATCTCCTGACCCTTCCCTCCAGTCGGGGCATTTCGCCATTCCTCTGTTAAGGCTCCCCACGAAGTGCCATGTATTTAAATGTTCAGCAATATTGTATTGACAATTCTTATTGCTAGTTTTTTTTTTTTGTATTTATAACCATGTATCAAAAACATTGTATTCAGTTGAAAATGTAACAAGAATTACGAAACGTCCTGCTAGTAAATAACATAATCGACTTTATTTGTTTCAATGCTCTACACTTTCGGAGAATTCCTGTCTTCCTTAAGTAAGGATGAGGAACGCCTCTTTCGAAGAATTGAATGTCTTCAGAAAAAGATAATCAACGCTGAGATTTCCGTCGCATTTAACACTACACGTATATATATATGTTATGTATATGTATATGTATATGTATATGTATATGTATATGTATATGTATATGTATATGTATATGTATATGTATATGTATATGTATACGTATATGTATATGTATATGTATACGTATATGTATATGTATATGTATATGCATATGTATGTGTATATGTATATGTATATGTCAAAGACTACTATTACACAGGACGTGCGCATCCAGATACATGGGTCCGCTAGCGGAGGCCATTGCTTTCTTTGTAACCTAACATTATATATTGGACAAATATATCAAAACTAGAAACCTAACATTGTATATAGGACAAATATATCAATTATTGTCTTATTCAATGCAGTATAAATTAATATAAGCTTTTATAGTGAAATAAGAAACTATTTTTAAGGCACTGTTATGCTCTGAAATGCCAATTTTAGCCGGACTGAACAGGTATTATTGTATGAGGTTAGTGGACACGAGTGTTGGCGATTTTTTTTTTCTTGCTTTTTGAAAAATATAAAATATATATATATATTTTTAAACCAGATTTATTTGATTTTAATAGATTTTTTTCTATAGATTTTAAATATTTTGGGATTGCTATCTGATATGCGATCTGATTGCTAAAGGACATTTTTAGCATATCAATATAAGGAGCAGCGTTATATAGACTTGCCACAAGAATATAAGGAACGGTATAAGCCGTATGTGAGGACGGTATGCACAGGTTCACTCGATTCCTCCAAGAGTTTTTTCATCTTGATGACATTTGCTACATTGTCTGTCACAACACTTCCAATGTGACAACCAAAATCTTGTTCAACCTTCTTGATCGAATTTTGTACAAGTTGTAGAAGATATTTAACAGTGTGAGGTTTCCCTTATGTGTCTATTGTGTCAACTAACTAAATCTGACTAGTGGATGTTGTTAGAGAGACACATATTATGGGCTTATTGTGGATGTTAGACCACCCATCAATTGAAAGACATACAGTTTCATTATTCAGGTCATCCGCACACTTTTTATATTCCTTTTCATACACAAGATCCAAGTACTTATCAGCAATATCTTTTCTGGATGGAGGAATATAACCTGGCCTCAGGTTCTGAACCATCTTGAGAAACTGAGGATGCTGAACAAGACGAAATGGTGAATTTGTAGCAAATATAATTCTTGCAACTTCTTTGTCAAGATTTTCCTTTTGAGAGGATGAAGTTTTTATGATAAATCTGTCCAGAGATGTTGATGACTTTCTTTTAGATGAAAATGATTTAGCAGAAGTGGCGCCTGTGGAGGAGTCTGATAGTGACCTTTTTAATGGTGGAGTCAGGTTTGCAGATAATTCAAGTGGAGCTGATGATGAAGGGATTGAAGCTGTTGATACAGATCCTGAAATGGAAACAGAAAATTTTAGCATATTGCATAATTCATAAATAAATAAATAAATAAATGAATGAATATAGTGTGATTTAGGCTACTTTTGAGTACAGTAGTTATTATTTTTTTTTTTTTAGATAATGATCATATTCACACAAGCCACTAAATTATTTGGAAATAATTAATAGGATATGAAATAAGTGGGCTTGGAATTCAGCCCACACAGGATTCAGTCCACTTTTAAATCCACTAAAAATAATAGGTTAGTTGGGTTAGGTTAGGCTATATCCCTTTGAGCTGAATCCCATATGGGCTGAATTCCAATGGAACCTATGAAATATATTACACAATGTTGAATGAAATAAATAACAATCATCTAGGCCCCAAAGTTGAGTGGATACAGTATATTATAGTGATATAGTAATTACCCAAATTTAAAAGTAATGAAGTTGAAGTATCATCTCTTTAGGCCTTCACATTTTTATTGCACATGCTCCATTGTTCACCAAATTTATATAGTTGCGCATGAAAAGGGAGAAATGCACACAATATAATTGAAATTATCTACCTGGGTCATCAATTTCTTCTTCAGTATGCTGTGGCTGACCTTGGCATTTATCTCTGTGAGATTTTAATCTTGATACAATGCCCTATAGTTTCTGGCTGCAGTCTTTGCATTTAGCTCGGTACCCTTTGCCAGAAGTTGTTTGTAGTTTTTCAAAATAATTCAGGATCATTTTTTCTGCCTGAAGGAACCACTCTGCCAGGTCCAGAAGACATCCTTCCTGGTTGATTTCAAAGCAGCAACTGACTCAGTGAGAATCTGCTTACCTAGAAAAAGTTTCAACAAGAATCTTGTTGAAACTTGTTGTGGTCTGCACAGTGATATATACTACATGTAGGCTTATACCGTTCCTTGTATACTTGTGACAAGTCTATATAACACTGCTCCTTATATTGACATGCTCAAAATGTCCTTTAGCAATCAGATCGCATATCAGATAGTAATCCCACAATATTTAAAAGCTACAAAAAATCATTTTAAATGAAATAAATCTGATTTTAAAAAATATATTTTTTATACTTAAAAAAGAAAGAAAAAAAAAAATCGCCAACCCCGGTGTCCACTATCCTCATACAATAATACATGTCAAGTCCGGCTAAAATTGGCATTTCAAAGCATAACAGTTCTTTATAAATAGTTTCTTTTCACTATAAAAGTTTATATTAACTTATACTGCATTGAATAAGTCAATAGTTGATATATTTGTCCTACATACCATGTTAGGTTTCTAGTTTTGATATATTTGTCCAATATAAAGTATTAGGTTACAAAGAAAGCAATGGCCTCCGCTAGCGGACCCATTGATCTGGGTGCGCACGTCCTGTGTAATAGTAGTCCTTGGTATATGTATATGTATATGTATATGTATATGTATATGTATATGTATATGTATATGTATATGTATATGTATATGTATATGTATATGTATATGTATATGTATATGTATATGTATATGTATGTATATATGTATATGTATATGTATATGTACATGTATATGTATATGTATATGCATATGCATATGCATATGTATATGTATATGTATATGTATATGTATATGTATATGTATATGTATATGTATATGTATATGTATATGTATATGTATATGTATATGCATATGTATATGTATCCTGTTCGAGAGTTCAGACCTTGACGTGTTAAATAGAACTGAGAAGTTTAATGACTACAAAAGCTATGTTCATAGAGAGGAAATCTCTGCAGAGTTACTCATATCGAACAGATATTGTAAGAAAGATTAAAGAAAGGTCAGCTTGCACTCACATTCGCAGAACCCACTGCTAATCTGGCACGTTCCTGTTCTGTTAGCGAACAGGAAAATAGCTGATAGATATATGGGGTACCGTCATAATGCCGTCGTGGACCATTGGGTACTCTTTAGATATATAGGGCTTTACCGATTATCTTGAATAAGGGGTTCCCAAAGAAATGTCTGGCAAAAAACCAGTTGGCAGGGAGGTGAGGTTGCTGCAAAAATTATTTCATAGCAAACATGAATTACACAACCAAAATAAAAATGGTAACTCTTGTTGGATCATCGTCTCCTGAAGGTCCAACCTCATTGCCTTGTGTGCTTATGGGCATTGTGCCACCAAGTGTGATTAAGCACTATCCAAGCAGATCCATGTCTCAGACATTAGATAGCAGGAAGAAATTTGAATTCTATAATCACAACGTATGAACCCTCCCAGAAGACCATAGGCTGGAGAGTTTGATGGAAGAACTAGACATCGTGGGACTGAGCGAAAGCCGAAGAACAGAAGAAAAGCTGATATAGTTACAAGGTAGTCAAGTTGAGTAGTTTATTAGGGAGGGTAGCTTGGATTGTGATTAGGCTGTGTAAAAAGTACGTCTAAAAACAATTCAGTTTTATGCAACAACTTCACAGAGTTCAGACGATGAAATTGAGTCCTTCTATGGTGATGTAAGTCAGGTAATGGATCAAGGAATAAGTAAGTACACGATGGTGATAGGCGACTTTAATACGAAAGTAGGGAAGAAGATAGGAGATGAGTCGTGCATTGGGAAGCTTGCAGAAGGTGAGAGAAATGACATAGGAGATATGTTAATCAGTTTTACAGAGAACTACAAAATGAGAATAATGAATGCTTTCTTCCGAAAGCGTGTATGTTGTAAATGGAACTGGAGAAGTCCAAATGGGACAACAAAGAATGAAGTAGACTTCATATAAGGATATGAGAGCAAGAGTGTTACCAATGTTGCTGTCATAAATAAAGTAAACATAGGTAGTGACCATAGAATGGTAGGTTGTACGAGCAAACTCAATTTCAGATCCGATAGAAATAAATTAGTTTTAAAAAGAAAAATATTCCATGCGAAGGATTAGGGTAAGAAGAAGGTATGAATTTGAATTTAGTGAATATCATTAGGAAATGGGCAGAGAAAGTAGGAAGTACAAAAAGTATTAGAGAAAAAAAAATCAAAGCTACAAATGACCTAAAAGAAGAAGGATTTCACAGATTAAAAGCAGGGGAGACGAAATAGAGAGAATAGAACTAAACAAACTTATCAACAAAAGGCAAAGATCAGAGAATACAACATGAAACATGGATAAAATAGAGGAAACTATTTGGAATGGTAAAAGTATCATAGAGGCCAAACGGAGACATGCTCTAGGAAGACAGCAAATGATATGTTTGAAAGATAGAAATGGAGAGGTCATTAAATGCAGACACAGAAGGATAAAGAAAGTAGAAAAATTCTACAAAGAGCTTTACTCGTCGAAGACCGTAGTTGAGTCAGTAAATTTGTCAGTAGACTTTAGTCGTTTACCAGAAATTACAAAGGAAAAGTAGAATTTGCTCTAAGAAATGGGAAACAAAGAAAGGTACATGGGAAAGATGGTATATCGATATCGAAATAAGTTCATATTAAATTAATTCAGTTGTACACCCAGTACTTACATTGAGAAAGCTTTCCTGAATCCTGGTGTAATGCTATAGTAATTTTGGTTCGTAAAAAAAGGAGATCAGAAGGAGATTAGTAACTACCAACCGATTAGCTTGCTTTAAAATATAAACAAAGTATTCTCTAAGATCCTTACAAATAGACTAAATAAAGTTTTATATGGAAATCAACAGAGAGAGCAGGCAAGCTATAGAATCAGATACTCAACTCAAGACCATATGCAGGCGATAAAGCAACTAATCAAGAAAACGACAGAATACAATATACCTCTTTGTTTAGCTTTTGTAGATTACGAGAAGGCCTTTGACTTGGTAGAATAAATAGCAATACTAAACTCGCTACGGAAGCAGGATGCAAACAAAAAAATTGTAGGGGTTCTAGAAAAGATTTATGCAAAATGTAACGCTGTAATTCGACTACATAAAGATACTGAAAAAATAAAGCTCGAGAAAAGAGTAAGGCAAGGTGATGCAATTTCACCCAAATTATTTGCAGCTTGCTTGGAAGAGATTTTCAGATGGTCGAATTGGGAAGAGAAAGGTTTGAAGATTGATAGTGAATATTTTAACCACGTAAGATTTACGGAAGACATTATTCTTATTCTTACATTTATTCTAACCACGTAAGATTTACGATGACATTATTCTTATTCTTATATTAATCTGTAAAGAGTAGACAAATTACAAGATAAGGTAAGTGATCTGAATAAGGAAACTCTCAAAGTAGGCTTGGAAATGAATAAGAGTAAAACCAAAGTAAAGTTGAACATCAAAGTTCAAAATAGAGATTATAATTCATAGTGAGAGTCTTGAAGAAATTGAAGATTATGATTATTTAGGCCAGATGGTGAAAGTGACCAAAGATCATTATATTATAATATAAAGACACATTACAATTGGTTGGAAAATGTTTCGTAATGATAATAAAATCCTGAAAGGCTCTCTACCTTTATGTTTGGAACGCAGAGTTTATAATCAGTGCATTCTGCCAGCAATAATCTACTGGTGTGAGACTTGAAAACTGACGAAGGCGACGGAGACAAAGCTAAGGAATGCACAGAGGAAAATAGAGAGATCAATGGTGGGAATAACGCTGAGAGACCTAAAGAGAGCAAGTTGGGTGAGAGAGCAGACTAGAGTGAAATATATTGTGGAGGCGATAAAAGAGAGGAAGTGGAATTGGACAGGTAAGTTAGCTCGAACAACTGATGAGCGATAGAGCAAACGTGTTACTGAGTGGACGCCCCGAGATGGGAAGCGTGGAAGAGAAACCAGACAGACGATTGAAAGACGAGAAAGAGAGGTTTGCAGAAGTGACGTGGCAGAGGTTGGCGCGGTCGTGTGAATCATGGAATACTATGAAAGAGGCCATTGTTTAACAGTAGATTGAGGATGGCTGATTAATTTGATATTGATATTGATATTGATATTGATATTGATATTGATATTGATATTGATGTTGATGTTGATGTTGATGTTGATGTTGATGTTGATGTTGATGTTGATGTTGATGTTGATGTTGATGTTGATGTTGATGTTGATATTGATATTGATATTGATATTGATATTGACATTGACATTGATATTGATATTGATATTGATATTGGTGTTGATATTGGTATTGGTATTGGTATTGGTATTGGTATTGGTATTGGTATTGATATTGATATTGATATTGATATTGATATCTATATTGATATTGATATTGATATTGATATTGATATTGATATTGATATTGATATTGATATTGATATTGATATTGATATTGATATTGATATTGATATTGATATTGATATTGATATTGGTATTGATATTGATGTATATGTATATGTTCATGTACTGCTTGTCTATCCTGGTATCTCACCAACACTTGACATATTTGATATAAGAATAGACAAATATTTAAGGAGAGTGGTGTAGAGGAAAACTCAGGGTGTTGCAGAAGACTTTTATTCTCCTACGTTTCGACAAATGTTTCTTCAGAGAGAATAATACAGGCAAATTATCAGACAGCATGTATGAGTAGCTTCTTGGGAGAGTGATCTAAGCGCCACAGACCGTTAGACCCTAATTTCGTGCTCAATAAGCCGACCTGGGCTTCCTGCACTGCCTGGTGGGAACTGGATTCGTCTCCCTCGGCCATGGTAACTCAGAGGGAAACGAATACAATTTCCAGGAAGCCCAGGTTGGCTGGTTGAGTACGAAGTCAGGATCCGGCGGACCGGGGCGCTTGGATCATTCTCCTACGGAGCTACTCACATTTCGTTGTTTGGTCCTCTTGAACCTTTCCAAGCTTTCAATGACCAATCCTGCTGTGTTTCGTGCTAAGTTAATAAACCCTTCCATGTGACTGGTTGTTTTCTCTGTGTTTATGTGTGCTACTTCTAAGGTCTTCCATGCAATCTTTTCCTTACCAATGTGTAATATTTTTAATCTGTTCCGGTTGGGCATATGGCCGTAATTTTGTGTGTATCACTAGTAAATTCGATGTTCTATGCTGTCATACATAATTTCTGTGTTCGTATCTTCGCGTTTCGATTCCTCGCGAAGTTTCACCAAAATATGCTGAGGAGCAGTGGCAAAATGGATTTTATAAATCACACTTTTATTGTTCCTCTCGTTGTAAGCATTCCTTGAAATAAAACCTCTTGTTTTTTCGTGAGTGGTGTACAATGCTGATATTGATATTAAAAAAAATAGTGATTTTTTTTTTTTTTTTTTTTTTTTTTTAGTAGGGCAATATCATGAAAAGTTTTTCTTTTCTCCGTTGTTACACTTTGTCTCCACACGCCTTTGGCTTTTGTTTTTAAACATTGTAGAAGGCCAGGTGGACATTTAAGTCGGCTAAATGTCTCAGTTATGAATTTACAATCGTGATCTTAATATTCTTCACTTCATATTCTAAAAGCTAGCAACAAGAAACCAATTACTACGCCTGCTTTTGTTTTCATGTGTCATCATAAGTAGTGTATAGAATTTTCTTTGTTGATGCGTCTTCTGTA
>NC_134798.1:22914279-22927171 GCF_046742065.1 Oratosquilla oratoria
GTGAGGAACAGTGTGGGTTTAGGACAAGTAGGGGTTGTGTAGATCAGATTTTTGTGGTAAGACAGATATGTAAGAAAACTATAGGAAAAGGTATGGATGTATTTTGGGCTTTTATGGATCTGGAAAAGACTTATGACAGGGTAGACAGGAAGGCACTGTGGGAGGTATTACAGATATATGGGATAGGAGAGTACTAGAGCTTGTGTTAGGATTGGAAATGGAGAGAGTGAGTGGTTTGAGGCAGAGGTGGAACTTCGTCAGGGATGCGTTATGTCGCCCTGGCTGTTGAATCTATACATGGATGGGGTGGTGCGAGAGGTAAATGCAAGGGTAGTGGGTCAGGGACTGGAGATGGTTAAAGAAAAAGGAGAAAAGTGGGAGGTAAGCCAGTTGTTGTTTGCTGACGGCAATCCGCTTGTGGCAGGATCAGAGGAGGGATTGAGAAAGTTAGTGACAGAGTTTAGGAAGGTGTGCGAAAGAAGGAAGTTGAAGATAAATGTGGGTAAAAGTAATGTGATGAGATGTGCAAGGGGAGAAAGTGGCAGATTACTGGAAGTGAGTATAAAGGGAAAAGACTGGAGGAAGTGTTTTAGATACTAGGGTGAGAATATGGCAGGAAAGGTGGAGTGGAGGTGGAGGTAGAATGCAGATTGAGAGAAGCGAGTAAATGCCTTGGGGGCTTAATAAATGTAATGAGAAATAGACATTTGGGAATGGATGCTAAGAGAAGACTGTATGAAAGAGTGATTGTGCCAACAGCAATGTATGGGGTAGAAACATGGAACACAAGAAAGGAGGAGAGAATGAGTTTGAATGTGTTTGCGATGAAATACCTGAGAGGTATGATAGGGGTTATTAGGCTACATAGAGTGAGAAATGAGGAAGTGAGGAGAAGAACAAGGGTGGAAAGGGACCTGGGAGATAGGGTTGATGAAAGAGTATTGGGATGGTTTCGACACAAGGAAATAATGAGTAAAGAAAGACTAGTACAAGAGGTATGGAAGGCAGGGGTGGAAGGAGTGAATATGAGGGGTCGGTCTAGGATGAGATGGATTGATGTGGTAAAAGGGGCTTTGGGAAAGAGGGGAGTGTCTGTTGAGGAAGGACGTGAGAGGACAGAAGATAGGGGTGAATGGAGAATAGTTGTTTATGGATGATGATGTGATTCATGATGGGGAGTGGGTGGGGGTGGGGGTGAGGGAGTATGTATGAGAAATAAATTGACGCAGCCCGAAGGGATTTTTTTCCGCCTTCTCCTTTTCTGCATGAGAGGACGAAGAGGGGGGGTCGCCGATTTAATGAAGCTGCCTTGCTGTGGATGTGCTGTATCTTGCGACACTGCTTTTGACCTAGGGCAGTGAGAAGAAACACATATTAATTTCTGTTCTGTTAATATGTGTTTCTTCTTACAACATGATCGCACTATACTCATATTATCATGAAATGTGACATTTCCCCACTTCTTAGGACACCTCAGACACTCTATTCCCACATATACAACTGTTCGATTTCTGGTTTGTTAGTTTGAATTACATTTCACATCATGGTTTATTGGTTTAACACAAGTCATATTATACATATGAAATTATAAATTGCAACATTACGACACATTATAGATCAATACCTCACACATACTATTTCTGCACTCACACAATAATTAATTGTAAACTCCAACGGACCCCACATAGGGGGAACGCGGAGTCAACCAACTATGTATACTGTCAGCTTTATTCTCAGAGTAACATTCCGCTGAAGAAGCTACAAGCGAAACCGGTCAGGAATATACTCAGAACGAGACACGTGACTCTCTTTTTCCACCTTTTTCATATATATAAATATATATGCAATAAAAACACTAGGAGCGTGTGTTCACAAATGCGTAAATAACCACTAGGAAAAAGTAAACTAACGAAGCAGAGCGCTTTCGTGTAATTACATCTTCAGTGCAGATACAAAGAAGGAATTATAAGATGAAGAAACAAGGTACAGAATATATGACATAGTGAAGAGGGCATTCGGAGAGGTAGTGGAAGAAGTACACGTGACGGACGTATGGGCCGTCCTGGTAGCCAACAAGTATGGGACGTTTGGGCCGTCCTGGTAGCCAACAAGTATGGGACGTTTGGGCCGTCCTGGTAACCAACAAGTATGGGACAACTGCTCATAATTTATATTACAATTCAAACAATTTTGAAATTTCATGAGAAATAAAACTATCTAATTTGTACAAACCTTGATGAAGATTAACATTTATCCCCTTACTAGATTTGATCAAACTGCATTCAATTAAATTTCTTTCTGTTATGTTGTTGTTGTATGTGATGACTTTAGCGTTATCCCAGTCAACTGGGTGGTTAAAATGGTTCATGTGGTTGAATATACCGCTAGATTGGTTTCCCTCTCTAACGTATTTCTTATGTTGATTGATTCGTGTTGTGAGTGTTTTAGCAGTCTGACCAACATAAAACTGATTACATGATTTGCAAGGTATTTTGTACACACACCCTTTATTACTATTGACAGAATTATTTATGAGCAGTTGTCTTACAGTGTTCTTGTTATTGAAAACTACATTAATGTTAAATTTACGTAACATATTTGGATTTTTTTTTTTTTTTTTTTTTTGCAGGTTCTCTTGGTACGGTAAAATTAGCAAGTTATTCATATTGAAAGTTTGAGTTGACCTAAGGTTGTAAAATGTCCTTTTAGCACGATTGTAAGCTTTATCAAGAACATGTGTGGGGTATTGTAGCTTAGTACCAATGTCGTAAATACATCCTATTTCATCATCGATGTACTCTGGGCTGCAAATGCGTAGGGCCCTGAGATACATCGACGCGAAAACAGATACCTTTACGCCATCAGGGTGTGAGGAATAATAGTGTATATATGAACAAACGTTGGTTGGTTTGCGATATACACTAAACTTCAACTCACTTTCACGGCGGTAGATATTACAGTCAAGGAAAGGCAAAACGCCTTCTTTCTCTATCTCCACCGTGAACTTAATGGAACTGACCAAATTATTAAGCTTACATAAAAAATCATTTACATTATCTTGAATGGGCCACAGACATAGGATGTCATCAATGTACCGCATCCATGTAATGTTGGGGGGAATGATCTTACTTAAAATTTTGGTTTCAAAAAACTCCATATATAGATTGCAAATTCCAATTTAATGATAAATTTTATTCTCAGAAATTTGGAATGAGCATGGGTAATCCTCTCTCCCCCGTATTGAGTAATCTATATATGGAGTTTTTTGAAACCAAAATTTTAAGTAAGATCATTCCCCCCAACATTACATGGATGCGGTACATTGATGACATCCTATGTCTGTGGCCCATTCAAGATAATGTAAATGATTTTTTATGTAAGCTTAATAATTTGGTCAGTTCCATTAAGTTCACGGTGGAGATAGAGAAAGAAGGCGTTTTGCCTTTCCTTGACTGTAATATCTACCGCCGTGAAAGTGAGTTGAAGTTTAGTGTATATCGCAAACCAACCAACGTTTGTTCATATATACACTATTATTCCTCACACCCTGATGGCGTAAAGGTATCTGTTTTCGCGTCGATGTATCTCAGGGCCCTACGCATTTGCAGCCCAGAGTACATCGATGATGAAATAGGATGTATTTACGACATTGGTACTAAGCTACAATACCCCACACATGTTCTTGATAAAGCTTACAATCGTGCTAAAAGGACATTTTACAACCTTAGGTCAACTCAAACTTTCAATATGAATAACTTGCTAATTTTACCGTACCAAGAGAACCTGCAAAATATTCCAAATATGTTACGTAAATTTAACATTAATGTAGTTTTCAATAACAAGAACACTGTAAGACAACTGCTCATAAATAATTCTGTCAATAGTAATAAAGGGTGTGTGTACAAAATACCTTGCAAATCATGTAATCAGTTTTATGTTGGTCAGACTGCTAAAACACTCACAACACGAATCAATCAACATAAGAAATACGTTAGAGAGGGAAACCAATCTAGCGGTATATTCAACCACATGAACCATTTTAACCACCCAGTTGACTGGGATAACGCTAAAGTCATCACATACAACAACAACATAACAGAAAGAAATTTAATTGAATGCAGTTTGATCAAAATCTAGTAAGGGGATAAATGTTAATCTTCATCAAGGTTTGTACAAATTAGATAGTTTTATTTCTCATGAAATTTCAAAATTGTTTGAATTGTAATATAAATTATGAGCAGTTGTCCCATACTTGTTGGTTACTAGGACGGCCCAAACGTCCCATACTTGTTGGCTACCAGGACGGCCCAAACGTCCCATACTTGTTGGCTACCAGGACGGCCCATACGTCCGTCACGTGTACTTCTTCCACTACCTCTCCGAATGCCCTCTTCACTATGTCATATATTCTGTACCTTGTTTCTTCATCTTATAATTCCTTCTTTGTATCTGCACTGAAGATGTAATTACACGAAAGCGCTCTGCTTCGTTAGTTTACTTTTTCCTAGTGGTTATTTACGCATAAATATATATATATATATATATATATGTATATATGTATATGTATATATATATATATATGCTATTACATTGTGACAAGTTGATGAAGGTGGAAAAAGAAGTCACGGGTCTAGTTCCGAGTTTCTGAGTTTATTCCTCTGAAGAAGCATAGAGCATGTATAAACAAGAGAGAGAGGGGGTTGGACGTGATGTCATGCAGTGACGATATCTGCATACACAACACTAAGCGGTGCATAAGTGTGAATTACCAAGCGTCTCCAACAGGGAATCTTCGGAGCATGGATACGTTCCCACCTTTTGACATCCCACACCCACACTTAGTTTATGCATTATATAAGATGCATTCAACAGAAGTAAAGGTAACACCTCCCATGGCGCTTACGATACGTGATTTTCATCTGGGAATAGTATCACGTTTGGGGTCATCCAACCCTGGGGAGACATTGGTAAGTGTGTTTACTTTGAGAACCTGGGGAGGATGCGGTAGATGCAAAATTAATTCACGGTCTTTTTTTTTTTTTAAGTATTTGGTCAAGTAAATAATACTTTCGTTAGGAGATATACAGTACTCACATACTTTAATTTTGAATTAGAATTCTTTGAAAAAGCGCCGTTCAAAGATAAGAGTTCATATTGGCTTCAGTGTCGAGAGCATGTATCAAGTGCCGTGGAAGTTTTGTCAAATATTTCTATTCGTTCTCGGAAATGTGTCGCCTGTGCACAGCTGAAAAGCCCGCGGAGAATTTTCAAGTAGAAAACAAGGAATTGAAAAGCACCAAATGCTACTTATGCTGCGGCAGCGACTTTTGCTCCATCTACGACAACCTCGAAAACTGGCCCCCTCCTACTTGTACCGGGTCTGGTTGGTACATCTATCGACAGTTTCATTGCAGTTGAAAATGGTGTTCAACGAAAATCTAAAATGCCTCTCGAGCCTGTCATGGCGCAGAACTCATTCTGTTATCTGGTCTGGTTGGTACATCTATCGACAGTTTCATCGCAGTTGAAAATGGTGTTCGAAGAAAACCTAAAAAGCTTCTCGAGCCTGTCATGGCGCAGAACTCATTCTGTTATCTGGCCAACTTGGATGATAAACCATAAGACAGCATTATTGTGAGTGATTCATTGACACGTCATCAATTAGAGGAATTTCGTGGAAGAAATCCAAAACCAAGAAAAATATTTTGTTTTCCTGAAGCCAAAATTAATGACATCACATAAGTCATCGAGGTAGTCATTGATCATGAAAAGGTTGATTTAATGTACATAGTACACGTGGGTACAAATAACATCAAGAATACAAACTAGGAAGAATTGATGGAAAAATACAAACGTATGATTAGTGGGTTCAAGGCAAAGCTTAGCAGGTGCATGATATCTGTCATTCTCCCTCGTATCGGTAAGGTAGGGAAGTTCTACAACAGGGCCTTCAGCACAAAAATAACTGCTTAAAGTAATTGTGCTTTAAAAATATATATAGAGTTCATAAACCTGTGGAATGATTTCTGTGATAAAAAAAAATATTTATAATTGAGATGGGCTCCATCTTAATCCAGCCGGCTTTGGTCGCCTAGGTAGACTCGTTAATGATGCACTGGAGGCATATAAGACAAAAAACCTTGAGCAGAGGGGGCTTCGATTCCCATCATAGAAAACAGAAATCATGTATCCAATCAAAGACACCAATTAAAAGTTTATTTAGTCAGTGCATGTAGCTTGCGAAATAAATTCCCAGATCTTCTTGCACTTGCTTTCCTCGAGGATTATGACATTGTAGGGGTCATTGAATATTGTATAATCACTGAAAATAGAGATTTCTTAGTGGCGTATAGTATATAAGGGTATTCGATATTTAATGGCGAACGGTCACAGAGAGCAAGTGGCGGTGGGCTTCTTTATGTAAAATCGCGTCTACATACACCAAAAATTACTAAACTGCAAATAATGAACATTGATACTAAATATGTCCAAATTCGCACAGGGTCCGAAAAACTCGCATTTGGTCTTGTTTACTGACCACGAGCTCAAAGTCAAAATAATGGCAATAAACTATATGAACATATTTCAAATATTTGTAGTAAGATCGTTTTTTTTTTTTTTTTTTCCTAACTAACCAGTAACTGTATGGGATGGAATATTAAATTCCCACACCGATTATGGGCTTTACTCAACCATTTTGGAGCCAACACGCGGGCAAAATGTTCTTGGTATTGTTCTTTCGACTAACGGATAACTAAGAAACAGATGAAAATGTTGGACCAAAATTTAGCATCAGTGACCACAGTAGCCTCTCACCCATTCCAAAAACAAGAGCTTTGAAGAGACACCAAAGTTCTAGGAAGCACACTTTAAAAAATTAAAAAAGCATACTTGGAAACACCGACAGGTCAGAAATTTACAAAATCCAGGATGTTGAGGATATTTGGTAGATGTCAATTTGTATACTAATAAAAGCCATTGATGAATGTGTTCTAATGCGCGATAGACTACTATAAAAAAAATATCAGACTTAAATGGTGGAATGTTGATTCTAGAAATTGTCAAAGGTATGACATATATGAGAATTTTTTTTTTAATTGACACCTCCAACGCCACTAATAATAATAATAATAATAAGTGGTTTTTAGGGGCTCCAGATGTCAGGTGATATGAGAGGCCTCTCATATCACCGTGACTATTGCTGGAGCCCCTAATAACCACTTTAAAATAGAAGAAGCAGACATGGCATAACACTATCAAGAGAGGAACTAGAGGAAAACACTCTGAAATTTTCGGATTTATGTACTGACGATAGACGGCTCCCAAATTAGACAGCATATTTTATATTATGTGAGGTTAATGCCACAGTTCTATAATGAAAACAAGCAGACTGACCTTTAGCCAGCCCTCCCCCAGAAGCATGAGACAAACTTGGTTTGCAAATCCCAAAACTCACGTAGTAACATAACACCACGCATACGCCAATGTTGTGGACCAAAACACCACCAGTGTAATTACACTGAGACAAAATTCCGCCACAACACTACCACCCGGAGGTCTCTCTCCTAGTGCACGTGAATCATTTCGTCAATGCCCAGAAATACCGGGTGACCTTCCCCTAGTACGATTAGCCCAGTTTGAAGGGTTAGTTTATAAAACTTAGAATCTTTCATGTATGGACTCATCGGAGTAATTCTTAATCCTTTCAAGATAGTACATCCCAATAGCTACTGAAGAGAGGGTCTAAGATACCCGAAATCTGCGAGAGACCTAGCTAAAATGAATACATAGACAGCCAGAGTATCATAAATTTCCTTTCTAAGGAACATAAATCTATAATAAAGGTATATGGGGAGGATAATGACCTGTATAAGAATAGACTAATTAATGCAAAACTAGCCTATCACGTTTTTAATGATATATATATGATATATAGTATATATATATATTTATAGATATATTTTATTAGACTTTATATATCCAATTACAGGACACATGCACACACACACTCACATAACACACTCACACACATCACACACACACAGCTCTATTGGTTTGCAACATCACACACACAGCACACACACACACATGTCCACTACTATTAGCACACACACAAAGCATATATATATATATATATATATTCTAGTATATATAGTTTTATATATATATATGTCGTATGTTTATAGTATCTTATTATATATATACATATATATACATATTGATAAATGTAGCAGATTATATTTATATTTTATGTATATATACCTTACATACACACACATAGTGTATATATATATATTATATATATATTAGGTTATGTATATATATATATATTATATATATATATAATATATATATATTATTAGTATATATATATATATGATATCACCCTCACCTTCTATATAATACATACTTAGGTATGGTCTGCTTAGTGCCTGTCAGTTGGTGTTTCCTCACGAGAAACCATTTGCCACAATGTATCGATCCTCGTAATTGTTCCTCGCCTCTTACCGACACTATTCAACAATTGTGATCATCTCGCTTCGCAAATTGCTTCTTCCCTCAGCTCCATCTTGCTGGGTCTCTCATTACCGGCCTCTTCCCATTTTGGAGTTATCCATATGAAAATATTTAGCAGGGTATATATATATAACTATATATATATAATTATATATTATATATATATATATATAGTATATAGTTTATTATTTGGTTGCTGTGTAGATATATATATTATATTTTATATATTATCATATATATATATATGTAGTATTATAGTACGTGATATATATATATAAATAAATATATATATATCTGTTATATATATACTATATATATATGTATTATATATATATATGTATATATATATATCATATATAGTATATATATATATATATATTATATTTGATATACTATATATATATATATGTATATATATATGTATTGTACTTTCGGGAGCGGATTCTCACTAATACACGCTGTGTTAAACACGACAGTTACAAAATGTTGTCGTGTTTAACATAAAGTGTATATATATATGGCTATATATTATATACTATACTATATATAATTTTATATAGTTACGCATTACTATATATATATTTTATATATATTAGTATATCATATTGTATACATAAGTGTGTGTGTGTGTATGCTGTCTTTGTGTTGTGTGTCCTTGGAGGCATGTGTGTGCTGTGTGTGTGTGTGTCCGTGTGTGTGTGCGTGTTGTGTGTTGTTGTGTCTCTTGTTGTGTGTGTGTGGTTGTGTGTGTGTATGTGTGCGTGTTATGTGTGTTTGTTTGTGTGTGTGTAGTGTGTGTGTGTGTGGTGAGTGTTTGTGATATGTGGTATATTGCAAGTGGTTATGTGTTTATGTACCGTATATGTATTATCACAACATATATATTATATACTATATACATATATTAGTTATTATATTATAAATATATCTATAATATGATAAAAACTGTTCGGTGTGTGTGTTGTATGCTTGAGTTATATACAGGCGTTTGGTCTTTATAATGCCAATTTCCGAATTTATATATAGATTATATGATATATTATATATATGTATTATTTATTATGTATATATATATTATGTATATATATATTTGATATATATATTATCGCTTCATATATATATTATTATTGATAATTTTTATCATGACAGTTGCAGAATTGTCTCTCATAATTATTCGGATTGATGTTCGCTGCTATTGAAGCGAATTTCTCTCTCCATATATTATATTATATATATATATATTATATATTATTATATATATATTTATATATATTCGTGAAGCGTGGCAGGAGTATTCTCTTTTAAGCATATTCTGTTGAAAACGCGCACAAGCAAATTCATTTAGAGATAGATTAATTTCATTTTCTGTAAGCTTTGCTAGCTTTCGGAAAGTAGAGATTTCTGGGGAAAATGAGAGTGGGTAAGAAGCAGAAATGATTTTCCAATTGTCTATTGGTGGGAACTTATATATAACACACTAGGAATTTCTATGTTATTATACCAAAATAAATGAATAATAAAACAAGAAACACAGTATGAAATAAACCTCAAGACGGTTTCGCAGATCGTTCTGCATCTTCGAGTTGGAATGGAGGGAAGTGTGACGCCACAAGACTGAATGTATGTAAATATGTATATTAAAGGCAATAAAACTTGGTGATAGCGATGGTTCGCACTTAGATTGATCTCTCCTCCACTTGGGTTGGCGCTATTTTGGTTGGGCTCCATAAGCCTAGCCGCCCCTCCCACTCAATCGCCTCTAAGGCATGGACATTTTATCCTTTGCGGTGATATTTTTGGACCTTTATGGGTGTCTCTGATATGGTGGCTTGTATTTTTGGTGAGCAAATGTCTCCTGCGTGTAGGCTTTTCATGCTGGGAGAGGAGTGGGGGAGAGATGAAGGAGAAATCATTTGTTTGTTACATTAATAATAGCATTGTAATATCTTTTATGGTATTACAGCAGCCTCCTAAAACTGGTCATCAAACGTTGGAAGGTCCTTCGCTCCTCTGCGGACGATTTCTGTGATTCTGTACCATGGCTTTTCCCTGTTCTAGATGCGCAGTCTGTGGTGGGTCCAAAGGTGTTGATTTCGGTCCTCCTTGTTGTATAGGTGTGAAGGGGTGATTCTTCTGGACAGGGTGGTAGTCTGTTCCTTCCCACGTTAGGTAGAAAGGGGGGGGGGCTGTACCAGTCACTCCTCTGGGCAAGGTGAATTTATTATACTACGTGGGATTGACGTATACCATGAGGTTTTTTGGTGTGCGCTGTAGTGGTTTGTGCACTTTACCTTAAGATTAGGGAAGCGCTGTTTTCTATTGTTCTCTGTAGTAAATGGTTGAGTGATTATTTTGTCATCGTTCTTTCGTGGGGGTCACCATTTCTTTTAATTAAGATGTCTTTTAATTATTTTCTCATCCTCTTTTATATTTATTGGCACATCTGGGAGAGACTTGTATAGAATGATTGCGGTGTTGTAGTCCTCCTTCATTGTTCTGTGGTAGTGTGACGATGTGTGTTCCTGGTACCAGTTGTCAATTCAACTCATTCTGAGTGTAGATTGTTATCTTCGTTGTTGGAGTAACCCATTATTTTAAATTTAGAAGTTGGTGGACTCTGTTTCTATCTCCTTCTGGGTGTCTGACCAAGAAGCAACAATGGCTAATGGGCTCTGTTCTAAAAAGGGGTGCTGATAGTGTGGGAGTCTCTTGTACTTTTGGGGCACTCACTTTCTCCGCTCATAAAATAGTCCGGGGTTGGTAATCCTTTAAACATACTACGCTGGAAGTAAAAGGACACAGTAAGTCTGTGTTAGGAGGGTCGTTCCCAGGGAAGGGGAGGGGAACCATTTTCACATATGTTCGACAGTGAAATCTAATCTCCGACACCTTCCTTTGAGTTTCACTCCTCAAGATTTCAAGGTCTTGGTGTGAATCAATTTGGACAAAAAATATCATCAATACGTATCTTACAAGGTAATATATTCGGGTTTGCTAATTTTGCACTGGAAGGACTTATTTCCTCTACCGACGCCCATGAACGAAAATTGGCAAAGAGAACCCTTAAATGTGTATGTGTGTGTGTGTCGTGTGCTTGTGCGATTCCTTGTTTTGTTTTGGTTGCTGTGTACGTGTGTTGTGTGTGCGTGTGTAGTTGTGTTGTGCGTGGGTGTGTATAAATTACCACAGCCACACGACAAATATATATATATATATTTAGTATATATATATATATAATATATAACATTTATAATATATATTATATATACATATATTTTATATATATAACATAAATATAGTATTTATTTATAGTCTTATATATAATGTATATATATATCATATACATATACATAGTACAATATATAATATATTATATGTAGTATATTTATATATATCTGTGTGTCTGTATTACATATATGAAGTTAGATTCAGTCGAAGTTAAAAAAAATTGTTAAAGTGTGAGAATCATATATTCGACTTTATGCAACAATCCTTTTTCATACTAACTGAAGATACAGGATTGTAGCTTACAGTGCAACAACGTATAAATTCCACCATTTTCAGTTTTTTCTATTGCTTCCACTTTGCTTATTAAGATTTGAGTCACAAATCTGCTCCTACATTTATTCATGGACATGAATGGTTATTACATATTTTTACTAGTATATATGTATATGCGTATATGTATATGGTATATGTATATGCATATGTATATATATATGTATATGTATATGTATATGTATGTATGGTATATTGTATTATGTATATGTGATATGTAGTATGTATAATGTATTACGTATATGTATATGCATATTATTGGCATATGGCATAAGTGATATATATATACATATATATATATATATACATATATATTGTATATATATATTTATATATATAATATGCGTGTGTGTGTGTGTGTAGTGTGTGTGTTGTTGTGTGTGTGGTGTGTGTGTGTGTGTGGTGTGTGTGTTGTGTTGTGCGTGTGTGTTGTGTGTGTGTGTAATGTGTGTGTGGTTGTGTGTGTGCTATGTTGTGAGTGTGTGTGTGGTTGATGTGTGTGCTGTGTGTGTGTGTGTGCGCTGCAGTTCGCGCGCCAGCGTGCCGTGTGTCGTGTGGTGCGTGTGTGTCTGTGTGTGCGTGTGTTGCGGCGTGTATGTACATATGATATATATATATTTGTATATAATATTTAATATATAATTATATATATATTATTTTTATATATATATATACATATACAAGCCGCGGGGCTTTCGCCCCTCACCGGCTTCGCCGGGGGCTTGGCTGCGCAAAACAGGCGGCCTACGCGCGGCGCCGCAGCTTTCCAGCGCTCTGTAATCCCTCGTTGTTCCCCTTCGGCCTCGGGGCGGAACCC
>NC_134798.1:22935171-22952671 GCF_046742065.1 Oratosquilla oratoria
GAGAGAACGACAGGCAGAGGACTTACAGACAAAACCGACACACACATACACACACACACACACACACACACACACACACACACACACACACACACACACACACACACACACACACACACACACACACACACACACACACACACACACACACACACACACACACACACACACACACACACACACACACACACATACACACACACACACACACACACACACACACACCTCTCATGGCGCTGCGGTTAGAGCTCTGGCCTGCCACTACGGAGGTCCGGGTTCGATCCTCGCCCGGGGCTGAAATAATATCAGTATCGCAGCGCTGAGGGGTGTTACTCCAACTCTCGTGGGCGGGGAGTTGGGGGTGTGTGTGTGTGCAAGGTCATAGCATTACCCATAGATCGGACCTACGAGCTCTGAGCTCTCTTCCAGGAGGGAAATAGCTGTCGATCACGAGTCCAACACGTGATCCAAAGACCAAAGACCAAGTGAATACACACACACACACACACACACACACACACACACACACACACACATATATATATATATATATATATATATATATATATATGCACATATATACGTATGCATGCATATATATATATATATATATATATATATATACATATATATACATATATATATATATATATATATATATATATATGTATGTATGTATATACATATGTGGAAAAAACACCAAGGAAAAGGATAAACTGATGACCAAGCGCTTTCGTCTATTCAGTTAGGCGATGGCTGACTTTCCACCTACAAGAGGGAGCAATCAAAGAACATCATAGGAGTTTCCATAGCACTGCACTCAGGAGGGATGATTTGATCAACAACACCAAAATTATTGGATCGAGCAATGACCTTAGGAGACTACAACTACTCGAAGCCTTTCACATTAAGGACAGAACTCCTGTTATTAACATCCAAAGCAATGTAATCTCTTCTATCCCATTATTTAGAAATAAAAATCCCTCCCCTCCCTCGACCCCTTCTCTCTCTCTCCCTTCACCTCCACCTCCTCCCCCACCCTCGGTGACCGCACCCGCCTAAACCCCCCACCCCCCTTACCCCTTGACCTCTGAGGTCCTTATTGTCTGTCCCTTCCCCCCTCCCCCCTGTCTGACCTGATCTTAGGTATATATACTTCGGTCATCCCCGATTGTCACACCCTTCTTCCCCTCTTCTCCCTTTAAATGTAAGCCTTCGTATTTATTTTCACAAATCTGTCACCTTTATTATTTATGTTACCATGTATTTTTTATTATTTCAGTTATTTCTTGATATTGTATAGTACCTTTACTGTTACCATGTAATTTTTGTTATTTCAGTTATATCTTGATATTGTCTAGTACCTTTACTATTGCCATGTAATTTTTGTTATTTCAGTTATATCTTGATAATGTCTTGTTTAAGACGAAACGTCGATGTCAAATAAGAACAAATGGAATAATATAGAGACCTAGTTTCAATTCACCCAGTTAATGGAAAATCTCTTATCAGGAAAATCGAGAATACGAAGAAAAAACTGAACAACTACAACAAAGCTGTCGTTTTTAACTCCACGTGTATTACTGAGAACCTGCTCCCCCCCTTTACTAATATACAGTATACATATATATATATATATATATATATATATATATATATATATATATACATTACATATATACGTATATGAGTAAGGTGGAAGAGTAAGACACGGGTCAGCGAACGACTGGTGGCCGGTGTGGAACGCGATGATATAGTGGGGCAAAGTGTACACAAGACATCAAATGACCGAGAGGGACCAGATGTCCGTGATGGGGCAAATGTCCATGAGGCATTGAATGTCAGTGAAGTACCAAATGTCATTATAGAGCAATGTGTTAATAAAGAACAGAATTATGATATAAGGCATCATGTTGAAATACAAAACGTATCAAAAAGAAATAATCACGAGTTTCTTAATACCATGTACTTTAGTGCTCGCAGTATTAGGAATAAATTTCAATAAATACAGGCATATGTGAAAAGTGAAAATCTCGAAATGATATGAATAACCGAGACATGGTTAAATGGTAAAGAGTTTGAAGATGAATTTGATATTGCGGAATTTAAACATTTTCATCAGGATAGGAACCACAAGAAAAGTGGGGGTGTTCTGTTATACGTTAAAAGCAATGTCCATGCCTGTGTTTTAGAGAAAGTAAAACAGGATGCGTATGATAGTTTGTGGGTAAAACTCACCCAAACAAATGGACAAAAAATGAATGTAGGTGTAATATATAGGCCAAAAACATAATCATTAGCTGACGACAAACTGTTGTTTCAAGAACTGTCTAGTTTCTGCAACCGGGACTTATTGATAATGGTTTATTTCAATTTTACTGACATTGATTGGATGACCCTTGAACATGGCCATATAGGTAGTCGCTTGATAGATTTTCTCGGTGACAATTACTTATTTCAGCACGTAAAAGAACCCACAAGACATGGAAACTTACTCGATCTATTGATCACTAGCCGTGAAAGCATGATAGCTGATGTGGAGGTTGGTGAAACTATTGCAAATAGCGACCACAACTTAGATTCAAACTGCTAAAAAAAAATAGAATAGATACATGTGCATCTAAGATACCCGATTTTTGTCAAGCTTAGTTCATAAGATTACGTAAGGAGCTTCAGCTTACAGATTGGGAGGCAATCTTAAGCGAAAGACTTGTAGATCAGATGTTGGAAATATTTCAAAATCCGCTTACTAAGATGATTCATAATTACATCCCGTTTAAGGACAGACGCCCCCCAAATCAGGCTCGCCCATAATGGCTCGACAAAGATTTTGAATAAAGTATTGCTAAAAAGAGACAGGCTCATAAGAAATTCAAGTGCTCTGATGCACCTAACGACAATCAAAATTATGTAATAATACAGAGACATTTAGAAAAGACAACAGCAACAACAAAAACGACAATACGAAATGAATATCGCTGATAATTCCAAAGAGAATCCCAAAGAATTCTACAGTTATATTAAAGATAAAAAGGTTATTAGGAATCGCATTGACCCACTATTATCTGCTGACGGTCAACTTGAGTATTCAAACAAAGGAATGTGTAATATTTCAAACAACTATTTTAGCTCAGTACTCGTAAACGAAACACCTCAAAGTTAACTCCAAACTGAAATCTGTGAAAAATCTAGGGTAAACTTACTACGGTAAATATAACAAATGAAAAAAATTAAAAGGTGTATAAAGAAACCCAAATTAATGAAACACCAGTGCCTGACGATTGGTATCCAAGAATCTTAAAGGAAATGAAAAATTAGATTGTTGTTACATTAGAAATTATTAAAAAAATATATATATCAATCATATCCGGAGATGTCCCAAGAGAATGGAAGCTAGCTAACGTCACTTCAATATTCAAAAAAGGTAACAAAAAGAAACTAAATAACTACAGGCCTATAAGCTTGACCTCAATCGTAGGAAAATGATGGAAACTAATGTCAGATATACTATCGAACATCATTTAAAAAGTAACCGTTTGATAAATGATAGCCAGCATGGACGGAAACGTTCTTGTGCGACAAATTTACTCGAATTATACAACACAGTCATCTCGAGTTATGACAAAAGAAACAATATAGATTTAACATATTGAGAATTTGCAAAAGATTTTGATACCGTCCCACACGAAAGACTACTTATTAAATTAGATTCATACGGAGTAAGTGGCAACCTATCAAGTTGGACTAGAAATTAGTTGAATGATCGGAAACAAGAGAGTTTTTCTAAATGGCAAAACTTTTAGATGGAAAAATGTTACGAGCGGAGTTCCTCAGGGTTCCGTTCTTGGGCCACTTCTATTGATAGTATATATAAATGACCATGGACTAAAATCTATTGTCTCCAAATTTGCTGATGATACAAAACTGTGCGGGATGGCAAATGTAAATTCAATCAATTAGACAAACTACAGCAATGGTCTGAAAAGTGGCTAATGAAATTTAGCACAAGTAAATGCAAGGTTATGCACATAGTTAAAAATAACAGTAAGTATGATTACAAGTTATTTGGAAATTCGTTAACAAAAGTGGATAGTGAGAAGGATCTAGGGGTAATTATATCAGTAATGCTCTCAAATCATCTAAGCAGTGTATTTCAGCCTCTGAGAAAGCAAATAAGATTCCAGGCCTGATTGCGCGATCTTTTGACTTCAAAAGTCCATCTCTCATTAACAAGCTAAATAAATCGTAAGTTCGTCCACATTTGGAATACGCTGTTTCTGTATGGTCACCGAATCTCATTAAAGACATTGACAGACTGGAAAAAGTACAAAGGAGAGCCACAAAACTGATTCCAAATATAAAAAATAAATCATACGTAAATCGACTAAAACATAGGAATCTTTTTTCCCTGAAAAAGCGTAGACTCAGAAATGACTTGATACAGGTATTTAAGATACTAAATGAAATGGACAACATCAAAAGTGAAAAAAATACACTGAATGAGAATCCGACAAGAAATAATGGTCTCAAACTGTCAGGAAATAGATTTAATTTGGAAGTGGGTAGAAACAACTTCGCCAACCGTGGCAGTGCAATGTAGTTCAGTTCGAAGCTGAGGAAGATGCTGTAAAGACTGCCATTTATTTTATATTATTTGATTATATGTTTGTTATCATTTGTCTGTGTATTTATTATTTGCTTGATTTCCATTTATTATTATTCATTTGTCAGTTACTATTATTTACTATTTACCTGTTTGACTATCACTGAACTATACCTATGTATTATTTATTTCATTTATCATTATCTATATTATTAAAATATTTTTATTTAATCTATTCTTTTATCATATATATATATTTTTCGCATCCGACTAAGTTATGGACCAAAAGGTCTCCTGTCGACATGCTCCGCCTTTGTAATCCTTTGGGTCTAGGGCTAAGTTTATTCCTGACCGGTTTTGCTTGGAGCTTCTTCAAAGGAAAGTATCCTCTGGATGACGCTGGTGGGCTACGTAGACAAAGATCATCTACCTAATTGGCAAGAGGCAATAGTATTAAGAAAAGGCCTAGCAAGGAAACAGTGAATGATAACTGAGGCCCTATACTTAACTACCCAAGACAACATGAACCAAAAAGTAGGAAACATAAAATGATCAAAATGCATAGTGAAATACGCAGCTATTAGGAGCAACACAAAGACGGCGCCGACTTAGATCGGTGAAGAAATATCCGATGATCTTTTGTCCGGTAGGTTCCACACTCAGATTCTACACGGACGTAATTTTTTTTTCTTACACTTTTACTAATTTTACAGTAATACATAATTTGGGAAACGTATTTTGTTTTAATTTCATTTATTTTCAGAAGATTAATGAAGAAATTATTTATTCATTTACAGGTCCACCCATCCGCATCCCCTACCTAGTTGGTGGGATTGTGGCGTCGGGTCTGCTATGTATACCGCCATCTAGGAGATAAATTCTTCTGAAGAAGCTCTAAGCGAAACCGGTCAGGAATAACTCGGCCCTAGACGTGTGTCTTACTCTTCCTCCTTCCTCAAACCTGCCACAATGTTTCAACAATGTATGCATGTATGTATGTATGAATATATATATATACATATATATATATATATATATATATATATATATATATATGTGCGTGTGTATGTGTGTGTATGTGTGTGTACACACACACACACACACACACACACACACACACACACGCACACACATACATACATATTTATGTATATATACATATATATATATATATATACATGTATATATATATATATATATATATATATAAATATATATATATATATATATTCCTGCTAATTACTAAGGAAGTCGGAAAAAACCGTAATTCCCAAGCGCTTTCATGTTATTCATGTCTCCTTTTTGTAACACCAATTTTTCTGTATTCAACTGAAGATGTGAATAACATAAAAACGCTTCGGAATTACTGTTTCTTTGCGACTTCCTTAATGGTTACCAGCAAAATTTGTGGATCACGTGTTGTTTTAGTGATCCTTCTGCATAAATATGTGTGTATATATTATATATATGTATATATATACATATATATATATATACATATACACACACATATATATATATATATATGTGTGTGTGTGTGTGTGTGTGTGTGTGTGTATATATATATATATGTATATATATATATATATATATATATATAGATATATATATATATATATATATATATATCCTGATCCATCGTAGCAATATCAAGCTTATGCAGGTTATCCGCACTTATCACAGCGCAGACTGCGACACCAACCACTCATCTGCTGCAAGATCAGGTTACAATCTAAGAAGCTTCACAACTCCAAGCAGAAAGGCAAACTCGCATCAACACCACGGGTATGCACCTCCTTGAGAAAGCCGAAGAATTTGCCAAGTCCCTTCAAAAAGTTCTGTCTGTCGAGCACCAGCACTGCTCTGCGGCTGAGAAGTGGAACCACCTCCGCGATACAATTCAGAAAACAGCCCTTGCAACCTTTGGGAAGGAAACCTTAAAGAACAACGACTGGTTTGACACTAAGTTCAGTGAGTTGTTCCCTGTCATTGATGCAAAGCGTGATGCCCTTGCTGAATACAAGCGCTCTCCCAGCCAGAAAACCCTGCTAGCACTCGGAGCAGTAAGAAGCAAAGTACAGCAGACTGTAAGACGTTGTGCAAATGAATACTGGCAACAGCTCAGCGACTCCATCCAGTTTGCAGCTGTTTTGGGCAACATCAGAGGAATGTATGAAGGCATGAAGACAGCTCTAGGCCCAACACATAGCAAAATAGCCCCCCTCAAGACTACCAGTGGGTAAGTGATCACTGACAAGGGCAAGCAGATGAACAGGTGGGTGGAGCACTAATCTGAGCTCTACTCCAGAGAGACAACCGTTGCCGCCTCAGCCCTGGATGCCATTGAGCCCCTGCCCATCATGGAAGAACTAGATGCTGAACCAACCATTGCCGAATTCTACAAAATAATCGACAGCCTAGCAAGCGTCAAAGCACCTGGCAATGATGGTATTCCCCCCGATCTCATCAAGTGCTGTAAAACACCCTACTGCAGCCCTTACATGACGTCCTTTGCCAGTGTTGGAAAGAGGGAGCCGTGCCGAAAGACATGAGAGATGCCAAGATTTTCACCCTCTACAAGAATAAGGGTGAAAGGTGTGCCTGTAACAACTACAGAGGCATTTCGCTCTTGAGCATTGTTGGGAAACTCTAGACCCGCGTCGTGCTTGTGCGTCTCCAGAAACTCGTTGGGCGCGTCTACTCTGAGTCTCAATGTGGCTTGCGAGCAGAACGCTCCATAGTGGACATGATATTCTCCCCTCGTCAACTTTAGGAGAAATGCAAAGAACAACACAAGCCCCTCTACATAGCCTTCATATATCTGACTAAACCCTTTGACCTGGTCAGCAGGGAAGGGCTGTTCGACATCCTTCCAAAGATCGGTTGCCCTCCAAAATTCCACAGCCTCATCATATCCTCTCACGATGACATGAAGGTAACGATCCAGTATGAGAGCAGCATGTCCAACCCCTTTGACATCAAGAGTGGAGTCAAGCAAGGATGTGTACTGGCTCCAACCCTCTTCGGCATCTTCTTTGCTATGCTCCAACCCTCTTCGGCATCTTCTTTGCTATGGCTCGACTGAAATCAAAAAGCAAAGTGACTGAGATAACCATCAGGGACGTGCTTTTTGCTGATGATGCCGCTGTCACCTCGCACACTGAGAAGAGCTCTAGTGCCTTATGGACAGGTTCTCTCAGGCCAGCAAAGACTTCGGGCTGACTATCAGCCTAAAAAAGACCAATGTGCTAAGTCAGGATGTGGACACTCTACCAGCTATCTATATCGACGACTACCAACTCGAAGTCGTACACCAGTTCATTTACCTGGGATCCACCATCAGCGACAACCTGTCCCTTGACGCCGAGATCAACCCGCGTCTGGGAGAACCAGAAGCTGACAACGTCAACTAAGATGGCAGTGTACAACGCGTGTATTATCAACACTCGGCAGCGAAACATGACAGCGAAACATGGACGACCTACTCGAAGCAGGAGTGCAAACTGAGTAACTTCCATATGCGCTGCCTTCGCCGCATCCTTGGCATCCGCTGGAGTGACAAGATTACCAATACCCAGGTACTCGAGCGAGCATGTCTTCCTACCATATTCACATTGCTCAGGCAGCGCAGACATCGGTGGCTCGGCCATGTGTGAAGGATGGAAGATGGACGCATCCCCAAAGACACCCTCTACGGTGAACTTGTCTCCGTCAAGAGAAACATTGGCCAACCCCAATTGCGCTACAAAGATGTCTGCAAGCGTGACATGAAAGCCCTGGACATCAAAACGGAGAACTGGGAAGAGGTAGCAGCCGACCACAGTAAATGGCGCAGTGTTCTTCACAAGCAGCTGAAGTCTGGAGAGGAAATAATCCTGACTACAGCTAATGAAAAGAGAGCCAAGCGGAAGGCACACACCCCAGCAGCCTCTCCAGCAAGCCACACCTGCAACAAATACGGCCGAGAATGCCACTCCCGCATAGGATGCATCAGCAACAGCCGTCACTGTTGCTAGCAAAATCATGACTTTCTCCGGCGCAATATCCATAGTCGATACCAACTGACAGAGGCCTACTATATATATATATATATATATATATATATATATATATATATATATACATATATATATATATGTATAAGTATATACATATATATGTATTTATACATATATATGTATATATATATTTATATATATATATATACAATTATATATATGCATATATATCTATATATACAGAGGCCTACTATATATATGTATATATATATATACATATATATATATGTATATATATATACATATCTATATGTATATATATAATATATATATATATATATATATATATATATATATATATCACCAGTGAGAAGTGTAGTAACACATTTGTAAATCACAACTAATACCACAGTCTATATATATATATATATATATATATATATATATATGTATGTATATTACAGGTGAAAAATGTAATCACACATTTGTCAATAACGTAGAAACCACTGTTGGAGTAGAAAAGACTGGAAACGGGGAATATATATATTTCGATTGCAAATTGCAATCCTCTTCAGTAGATACAATTAAGAGAGAGCGTGCTGCTTAAGTAGCACCCTTAACCAAAGAAAGGGGAACATGGGAAGATGTCTCTACCCTCGGCTCACTCCGTATGTGAGGTCAGGAGGCAAATGAGTTTTCAATAGGTTGGTGATGAAGAGTCCGGACATTATATCCGGGGACCATTGCCCCTTTGAAATATTCATGCTGGGCTGATATTCAATGATAGTAGATTCTACCATTTTTCTCCTGAACTCACCTCTGGATTTATAAATAAGCTCAGCTTTGTCCCAATCTAAACAATGTTTAAATTGCTTAACATGTTGGAACACAGCTGAGCTCTCTTGTGCATATTTAATGGAACGTTTATGTTCAATCATCCTAGTATTCAAATCCCTTCCAGTCTGTCCGATGTAAACTAAGTCACAACCTTTACATGGAATCGAATAAACCCCTTGGCTCTGCTCTTCTTTTAACCTTTGGTGGACATTTACCACCTTTTTATTAATGGTGTTAGGGTAATAATTAATCAAATTTGATTTGTCTTTGGGAAGAAACTTGGTCGAGGGAATGAATGATTCAGAAAAGGGAACGATTAAAGAGCTCTTGCCCAATGAAAAATTAGAGGAAGTGGGGGTGGTGTTGAAAAAATTGGATCTCGCTCGGCTGAGGGCTTTGACCAAGAACCAATCCGGGTAAGCTAAATTACTAAGTTGAGATTTTATAATGTTTAATTCTCCTTCAAGAAACTGTGGGCTGCAAATTCTAAGAGCTTGAAGGAATAATCCTGAAGCGACGCTACTTTTTACTTTGTCTGGGTGACTGCTGAAAAATGAAGATAACTACCAGAATGGGTTTCTTTTCTATAGACGATAAAAGCAAGCTTGTCTCCGTCACGAACAATGAGAACATCTAAAAAGGATAGCTTACCTTGTTCTTCCCATTCAACTTTAAACTTAATGTTGGAGGCTAACGAATTTAAATTAGCAAAGAAGTTATCGAATGAACCCCAATTTTCATCCCAATTTTCAAAGGGGCAATGGTCCCCGGATATAATGTCCGGACTCTTCATCACCAACCTATTGAAAACTCATTTGCCTCCTGACCTCACATACGGAGTGAGCCGAGGGTAGAGACATCTTCCCATGTTCCCCTTTCTTTTGTTAAGGGTGCTACTTAAGCAGCACGCTCTCTCTTAATTGTATCTACTGAAGAGGATTGCAATTTGCAATCGAAATATATGTATTCCCCGTTTCCAGTCTTTTCTACTCCAACAGTGGTTTCTACGTTATATATATGTATATATATATATATATGCAGAAGAAATCACTTGAACGCGTGATACTAGTATGCAGACAAACCACTGGGAAAATGAAAGAGATGAGACCGAGCGCTTTCGTCTATTCAGACATTTTCAAGACCTTGAAAATGTCTGAATAGACGAAAGCGCTCGGTCTCATCTCTTTCATTTTCCCAGTGGTTTGTCTGCATATATATATATATATATATATATATATATATATATATATATATATGTGTGTGTGTGTGTGTGTGTGTGTGTGTGTGTGTGTGTGTGTGTGTGTGTGTGTGTGTGTGTGTGTGTGTGTGTGTGTGTGTGTGTGTGTGTGTGTGTGTGTGTGTGTGTGTGTGTGTGTGTGTGTGTATCACTAGTGAGAAGTGTAGTAACACATTTGTAAATCATAACTAGTACCACAGTCGGACGAAAGAGTTGAATAAGCGAAATTATAAATTTCAATATCTAACTGCAATCCTCTTCAGTAGTACATCGTGAAAGGAGGGTGCTTTCTTAAATAGCAACCTCTTACAAAGGGAAAGGAACTGGGAAAAGAATAAATGTCACTACTCCAACCCTTATGTGACCTGAGGATGACATGAGGTTGGGTCAGGGGGAGGGGGAGGAAACTTGTTAACAATTTGTTTGGTGATGAATAATCCTGATATTATATCTGGGGTACATTGACCCTTTGAAATATTCATCGTGTGTAAATATTCAATTAAAGTGGATACAACTATTTTTCTTCTGAACCCACAACCAGATTTATAAGATCGGATTTTTTCCACAGGATGGACTGGGAAAGATCCGATCTTATTATATTACAAGGACATCTCCATCAGAGGCATTTCTTCACCACCACGACAACACAGAGACTTTGGACTACCCTTCTCCACCACTGCACGAGTAGAACCATTTCACACTCCTCCAACATCGCATCACGCTCGGCTCGATCATCTCTTCGCGCCAGAGATCGTCGTGGCATCTACCAGCCAACGGCCATTAGCTCTGAACACACCGCATCTAGGCTTGCATCCTTCTACCTTCTCGCCCCACTGCAACTTTTCCGGCACACACTCTGGATATCCCAGACATGTCTTTAGATTCCCTAACTTTCAATCCTAAGTCTAATAACACCAAAGTGATAATATTTCTTGACACGGGCTCCCAGTTAACATCATGACACTACAGTTTCCACAGACTCTGTACTGAAACAAAACATGTCACCATTTTGGATCCCCCCCCCTGACGTCAACCTCTGCAATGTAGATGGTGTATCCTTCCCAATCATTGGAAAATTCTCACTACACATTAGTTTCAAAGATGAGTGCCCAGCCATTCCAGTTACCACCTACATACCTAACGTCCATATTCCTGCTGATATCCTCATAGGCTTAACATTTATGAAGCAACATAATATCATCATTTACCCTGCTCAACATGGCATAATTCATGCTAATACTTTCCTCCCTGTATTGCTATCAGCAAATTCCCACAAAGTCAACCACATCACTGTGGCCGAGCAAGCAAAGCTTGATTTAACACCCGCCACTCAAATTAACCCTGCTTCATCACATGAGGATGCACCAGCTCTTAACTCAGATGGCATCGACACACTCACACATTCCCTCGACTTTAACTCTTCTACTTCATTACCAGCTGTAATCATATATTCCAAGCGTAAGAGACGCGCAAACTCTTCCCGCATATCAAAATCAGCGAAACTAAAGACAAAACACCCACTAAATAGCGTTGATATTTCACCGCCTGAGGACCATTTCTTGCCCCTCTAAGAAGATTTTAACACAAAATCCGCCCCAGTCTCGGAAGTGTTACCTACTTTCAAACACACTCACGCAGTGCTTATCAGCCCAAAGACGCTGTTCCCTCGTGAATATACAAAGATACACGTACGAGTTTTCCAAGCACATAACACCGATGTACTCTTTATTCCAGAAACTTGCCGTGTCAATGGCATTTCTTTACTTTCAGCCATCAGCCCTACGTCAAAAAAGGACATATTTACATTTTAATTGCCTATGACACTAACGCACCCCTCCATATCACAGTCGGTACAAACATTTGCAATTTTGAAATATATCCTTCAAGCATTAAAGTCATGGAGGACCAATTCTCAACTTCTCAAGTTTGTGCCACATTTTCCGACATGTAAACAACATAGGAGCCCATTGATGCATCTCAGCTTAACCAAATTTACTTCCCTGATGCACAAGCAGATTTGCTTGCACTTTGCAACAAGCTCAGACGTACCATTGCCACTCAAGGTAAACCCCTTGGAGTCACTAATCTTATTCAGCATCATATACCCCTTCGTGAGAACGCTAAACCATGTTACATTTCCGCATACAGATTACCAAAAAATAAACGCATGATTGTAGACAACCTTATCTAAGACATGATTACACATGGCATCATTAAATCACCAATCAGTGAATGGAACTTCCCCCTTTTTTGTTGTCCCCAAACGCGATGGTTTCTTCCGCCCTGTAGTAGACTTCAGAGAGTTAAAAAGCTAACTAAACCAGAAAGATACCCAATTCCTGTCTTACAAGATCTCCTCCTCTCCGTCGGTGAAAACAACGTAGTGTTCACGACCTTAGACCTTATGTCAGGATATTTCCAGACCCCCTTGCCCCAGAGTCTAGGCCTCTAACGGCTTTTAGCCAACCCACAGGACACTATCACTTCAAATGACCCACCAAGGGTCTCGTATCAGCTCCTTTAGTGTTTACACGACTCATGCACACAGTACTTGCAGGCCTCCTAGGTCATTCAGTGTTTATGTTCTCACGACTAGAACAGGCAGGTCTCAAACTGAAGCTTCAGAGGTGTTCTTTCCTTTAGCAAGAAATACGTTTCCTTGGAATTTTAACCTCGCAGGACAAGGTTAAGGCAGTCATAGATTTTCCACGCCCTACTTCTGTAGAACACATACGTTCATTCCTTGGTCTGTCAGGTTTTTACAGACGTTACATTCAAGGTTTTGCTAGTATAGCAGCACATTCAACCTCATTAGTTAAGAAGGACACACCCTTCATTTGGACACCTGACCAAGAGAAAGCCTTTAATGACGTAAAGAAAGCCTTAACCACAGCACCTGCCCTTGCCCTCCGAAACCACAAGCTTCCTTTCACAATTCACACTGATGCGTCCTACACAGGACTTAGCGCAGTCCTTATGCAACACCACGGCACAAGACTCAGACCAATTGCCTATGCGAGTTACGCGCTTAAGTAACACGAGCGAAATTGTCAGTCACAGACAGTGAAACATTAGCAATCATTTACGCACTCAAACATTTCAAAGAGACCCTTGATTACGAGATATACATATACACAGATCAGTCTTACAACTCTTCAAAGGCAAGAACCTATCAGGGAAACTTACCCGCTGGTTTCTTACCATACAAGAGTTCATGCCAACCTCCTTTCATTTTGTTCATGGAAAAGCGAACCTAGTTGCAGACACTCTCAGTCGCTATATTGCGACCATCACTCAGAATCCTGTTTCAGTAAGCTTTACATAAGCGCGCGTTGCCGCAGCGCAGAAATTAGACCCTCTTTTGAAACGTGTCATATATTTCCTTGAATCTGCAGGCACAACTGACACAGAAAACTTTCCCCTCCTGATATTGACAATTACATGTTAGTGGATAACATTCTGTATCACAAAGCAACACTAACAAACATGAACCTAACAGATCAGTGTTTCAACTTGTAGTTCCCACAGACCTCATCCCAGAAGTTTTAAAGCTTATACAAAATTCCCTTATTGGTGGCAAGAATAAATGCGTTACACAAGCCAGATTGCACTATTTCTGGTTAACCATGAATAAGGATATACACGCTTACATTGACGCTTGGCACACTTGCGCGATTCAAAAAGGTTATATCAGCGGTCATGTTCCAATCCTAACATACCCTACACCTTCTAAAGCTTTCGGCACAGTCACTCTTGATCTTTTCAAATTACCACTTACACATACCGGAAACCAGTATATCTTTGTGTCGACAATTTTTCACGATTCTGTATTCTTTTACACCTACCAGACAAAACAGCACAATACGTAGCAAAGACATTCATTGACAAACTCATATGCCCCTCACTACACCCAAAACATTGATTTCGGACAAACGGGAATAAATTCAACACTGAGATTCTTTCGTTAATCTGTAAAGACTTCCAAACCAAGAAATGCAACACTACTGCTATCACCGTAGTTCAAATGGATTAGTTAACACCAGAATAGAAAGATTCTCAATGTTATACGACATCTTGCTTCTGATTTTCACCCTTCTTGGGATGAAATTCAAGCCTGCATAAACAGTTCCATTAATAAGTCAATATCGGAATCTCCTCATTTTGCCCTCTTTGGCTCGGACAAACGGTTCCCTTATGATCTGCTTCTTTCAGAATTATCCCCCATTTACAACTTCAATGATTACATAAAGGTCAAAATAGCAGATTTCAATATTTTGTTTAAAATATTACATAATACTATTCATCTATCTAAGAACGAAATGGTCCGCTTGCACAGCAAATCAGCAAAGGATTGCAAACTTGAAATTGGAGACATTGTTTACACCCCCACCTCGAAGCTCTCCCCTAAATTCTCTGGACCCGATCGTATCATTGGACATAAGTCAATGAACAAAGTTGAAGCACTCAATTTGCACAATCTTATAGAGACCACCTTGCATAAAGACCATATCAAACTTGTGCCCCGCGGCCTCGACATAGAGACGGCTCCTTACCAGAATAACACTATTCCTGCAATAGAGGACCATCAACAATCCTCTCAACCAAAACCTCCAGTTCCCCTTCGAGCAACAAGTTTATAGAATGTATATTCTTACCATTAAGCCTATTTCCTTATATTCATGAATGTTTCACAGTTACCATCATTCCTACATCATTTTGTAAATACTGTATGTCTTCATGACCAGGTGCTGCAACAGGCCTGGCTTGCCTTGTGTTTTGTTTTCTTTCTATCTCCTGTAGCACCAACATCACTGAGTCAGTGATAGATAGCGAATCGAGCCATGTTATCTTTGTAGCTGCATCTTCCTTCGATGACTTGCTACGAGATGATAGTTTCGACGACGGCGAAGCGTCTACCTAGGGACGTCCATTGTTCAGTGACCAAGCTCAACGAACTTTCTTGACAACACTTTTTCACAACAATAGATTCTCGGCATCTTGGGTCAAGCCCTCTACCTTCAACAACAACCGCAGCTGCTAGTCGGGTCAAGCCAAATGCACGGCCGGCCGACGTCTCAACCGACGCGACCTAGCCTTCCAATTTTCTTTCAGCTGATATGGCTATTGTACATATGTAGATAATATCTTTCTGGCACCTCCCGAGCATTACTAGGGGCTTGCCGTGCATTTTGTAGACAGATCTTAATTTGGAGAATTTAAGCCAAGAACTCCGACCGAGTTTCTTTCACCAATTCCAAATATAGTGTATCACAACCTACATACAACCTAGATATACATATACATATACATATACATATACATATACATATACATATACATATACATATACATATACATATACATATACATATACATATATATATATATATGTATATGTATATATATATATATATGTATGTATATATATGTATGTATATATATATATATATATACATACATACATACATATACATGTAGAGCACACACACACACACACACACACACACATACACACAAAGACACACACACACACATGTATACATACGAGTATACATATAGTCACGACCCATGCACATTATATACTATATCTCTTGAAGAATTATCTATTTCATTCATAATCGTCGCACCTAAGTCTTATAAGAGTCAATAATTTGTATTTTCCTATGTCAAAATTACAATTCATGAGCCAGAAAAGACGAAGAAAATCCATCTCTTTTACATCAAGAAAAGACTCCACGATATCTCGATTTTCCAATCGTCACTCACCCCAATGTAAAAATAGGTACAGAAAAGTTTATTACAGTATTTCCTTCGTCTACTGAATAGCGGAAAGAAATCCAGCTTGTTGTCAATCGGACAAAAACTTATTTTCAATGAATAAAAGACTTTTAAACTCTCCAGATCTAAGAACCCATTTCAGTGACTAAAAGACTCTTAAATTCTAAAGACCAAAGAAAAAAAAATCAGGGATTAAAATGACTGAATCTCTCCAGATCAAAGGAGCTTTGACTGACAGTTTGCTTCATATTAAAACAATATATGCTATTAGTTACTTTACATAGTTTACTATATCAACTTAAAGATTAAGAAATACTATATTGATGATACGGTTACCAGCAGTATTATTTTCATCCTAGTGATTATTTTGTGTGTCTAGAGTAGGGAATATTTATGTTTTAATGTAGATTATATATTATAGAGAAGATTCTTAAGAAGGAGACAAGTTTCTCTTGTATTACCAATCTCATTCTAAAAAAAAAAAGAAAACGTACTATATATTTTTAGTTGAATACCTCGTTTTGAATATTCCGACAACAAGTCCGAAATGAATTTTTGTCACTGGAGACATATATTAAATCAAACCAGTTCGGGATAATGGCCTGTCAGGATGCAAGGAATAAACGACTTAAGGTTTTCAGTATTATATACGAGTCATATCAATCAAGGTAGAGTCTTTCGTCCAGAATCCGGACGTTAATTATTTAAAATGTTCTCGAAAGTGGGCTAGTAGAGGTAGGGGTAGAAATTATGAAATAATTATGGAGTTAGTTATCGCATTAATTGAAGATGACATACTGCTCAGGAAGCCGATGGAACATATTTCAGCCTCACCAGATCTAGAAACCTAGATTTGGTTAAAAGAGCTGGAGCTGAAATTTAAAAAAATACAATCTGAAGTTAAGACAATAGAAACTCAAAAGAAGGCTCAGAAATCAAAGGTTCAAAAGAAAGATAAAAAAATAGAGGCTAAAGAACAAGTAGAAGTTCAGAAAGCAGAGGCTCAAAAAGAGGTTCAGAAAATAGGGGCTTAAATAGAGGCTCAGA
>NC_134798.1:22957671-22962671 GCF_046742065.1 Oratosquilla oratoria
ATTCTGGATGACGGATCATCCATGTATCATTCTCACTGCCTTGGGTCAGAAGCGATGTAGCAAGGCACAGTACATCCACTGCAAAGCCGCCTTACTTAGTCAGCGACCCCTCCTCTCCATCTCACCATGCAGAAAAAGAGAAAACGGAGAAAATCACTTCGGGCTGTGTCAAAATATAATTAACAAATAAGCACACCATAACCCCCAACCCCCACTTTTCCCTTCCTTTCATAACAGTATGTATGTATGTATGTATGTATGTATGTATGTATGTATGTATGTATGTATGTATGTATGTATGTATGTATGTATGTATGTATGTATGTATGTATGTATGTATGTATTCATGTATGTATGTATGTATGTATGTATGTATGTATGTATGAATGTATGTATGTATGTATGTATGTATGTATGTATGTATGTATGTATGTATGTATGTATGTATGTATGTATGTATGTATGTATGTATGTATGTATGTATGTAAATATGTATGTATGTATGTATGTATACACAGCCATTCTACACTCATTCATATTTCCTGCTATCCCTCTTCAACCCATCAATCCATCTCATCCTTGGTCGTCCCCTCAAGTTCTCTCCATCTACCTCTGTCTTCCAATCCACTTTTACTAATCTTTCTTACCTAAATATTTCTACGTGTCCAAACCCTCCCAATACTCTTTCATTATCCATATCTGGCATTTCTTTTTTCACTCTTGCTCTCCTTCTCACCTCCTCGTTTCTCACTCGATATAACCTTGTAAACCCTATCATACTTCTGAGACATTTCATCTCAAACACATTTAAACTTTTCTTTTTTGGCTCTCTTAAAATCCAGGTCTCTTCTCCATATAACCGTCGACACAAGCACCCCTTCATACAATCTCCTATTTGCATTCATTATCATATGCCTATTTCTAATGATACTTTTTAATTCCCCAAGGCATTTACTTGCTTCTCTCCATTTACAGCTTACCTCCACCCCTACTCCTCCCTTTCCTGCCACATGTGATCACAGATACTTAAAATTATCCGCTTCCTCCAGCCACTCTCCTTTAAGAATTGCATCCAACTCACTGCCATCTTCTTCATTTGTACATCTCATCACCTTACCTTTACCCACATCTAACTTCGACTTCCTCCTATAGCATACCCTCCCAAACATTGCCACCAACATCCATCCTTCCTCTGACCCTATCATAAGTGCAGTGTTGTCAGCAAACAACAACTGCCTTATACAACATTTCTCTCCATTTTTTTTAAACATCTCCAGTCCCCTGCCCATTGCTCTCGCCTTTATTTCCCGCACCACCCCATTCATGTACACATTAAACAGCCACGGTGACATGACACATCCTTGACGCAGTCCCGCCTTTACCTCAAACCACTCACTCTCTCCGTTTTCAATTATATCATAGGCTCTACTACTTTACTAAAAACTTTTGACTGCCCTTAACAACTTTTCCTCAATCTTACATATCTGCAAAACCTCCCACAGTGCCTTCATGTTTATCCTGTCATAAATCTTTCCCAAACAAAGGCCCAAGAAACATTCTTACTTTTCCCTAAACCTTTCTCACATATCTGCCTTGCCACAGAAAAATGATCCACACAAACCCTGCCTGTTCTAAACCCACACTATTCCCCATTAATTACTCCATATGCTCCTTTCCCAATCCTCTTAATTTAAATCCTCACATAAGCCTTCCCAATTACCCTCAGCAAACTGATCCCTCTGAAACTACTACACTCACAGTTGTCCCTTTTCCTTTGTAAAATGACATTATACATGCATTCCTCCAGTCCTCTGGCACTCTAACTTTCTTTAAACACACATCAAACAACCTCACTACCCAGTCCACTAGTACTGTACCTCCCTTCCTCAGACACTCCACATGATACTCTTATAACCCAGGTGCCTTACTTGTTCTCATAATATGCTGAGCTACTTGCACCTAATAATTTCTTATTTCTCCTCCGTTTTCTCTCACATCACCGTCATTTTCTTAGCGCCTTCCACTGCTACGTCCATTCCCTAACTATCCTTCTTTACATTCAACAGCTCTTTGAGATACTCCGTCCATCTTTCTCTTACCGTCTCATCTTCCGTTGATATCTGTCCAGCTGCCCCTTTTACCTTTTCTTTTCTACTTGAATCACCTCCCCTTCTTTTCTTAATTTAATTCTAAAACATATTTCTATTGTTTACAAAATTTTCTGTCATAATCCTCACCCACTTTACGCCTGCTCTCCTTTTTCCTCCTATATTTTCATATTTTTTTGCTTCTCTTTTTTTTTAATTCTCATATTTTTCTGTCGTCCTACTTTGCAACAAGTCCGTGAATACTTGCTTTTTCTCTTCTGCTACCTTCTTCACTTCATCATCCAACCACTCACTAACCTTTCTTCTATTCCCTCCTGTCCTCCTTTTTCCACATACAATCTTTACACATCTTGTCATTTTCTCTTTAGAACAACCCCCGTTCTTCTTCCACTCCTACTTCTATTCAACATTTTATTAAGTCTTATATTTCTCTCAGCTTTTTGTACTCCTGCTCTTTTTCTTCTAATTTAAACAGTTTACTTTAAGCACCTCTCTACCTTCCGCCATTTTCCTCTTTCGCCATCTATCTTCCATTGTCAACTTATCTGTCACCAAAAAATTATCTGATATTTCTCAACTCTCTCCTCTAAAAGAAAAGCCCATGGCATAGGAGGAAAAGTGTTAGAATTGATTAGAACTTAGATCTGTGACAGAAAACAGCGGGTCACCATAAACGGTGTAAAATTCAAATGGGGATGTGTTTCTAGTGGAGTTCCCCAGGGGACGGTTTTGGGTTCCTTATTGTTCACTATGTACATAAACGATATGGACAATGGGATTAATAGTGATGTTAGTAAGTTTGCGGACGACACTATAATAGGACACTAATTAGGTCAGGAGACGACGCCGAGATTCTGCAGGATGATCATAACAAATTGTTCACATGGTCGGTGAGATAAGAACATAAGAACATAAGAATGAAGGAGACTGCAAGAGACCATAAGGCCTACATTAGGCAGCTCCGTATCCACCACCACCTGTCACCCCCATCCATAAAGTTGTCTAATCGTCTCTTAAAACAACGGATAGTTTCAGCGCTTACTACATGGTTACTAAGTTTACTGCATTCGTCGACCACCCTATTAGTAAACCAATGCTTGCCTATTTCCTTCTTAAATCTAAATTTGTCCAATTTATAACTATTACTGCGAGTCCTGCCCTGCTGCTTTAATGTGATGACATTGTATGCATCACCCTTGTTAAAGCCTTTGATCCACTTGAACACCTCTTTTAGATCACCCCGCACTCTGCGTCGTTCCAGAGAGTGCAAGTTAAGGTGCCTAAGCCTCTCTTTGTAAGGCAAATTTCTGAGTCCATGTATCATTTTGGCCATTCTTCTCTGTACTGATTCTACTGAATTGGTGTCCATTCTGTAGGACGGAGACAAAAACTGTACTCCAAGTCAAGGATGGGTCTAACTATCGCTAGATAGATTTCAATAATTACCTCTCCACTTCTATTTGTTACCGTCCTAGCAATGAAACCTAATGCTCTGTTAGCTTTATTCCTGGCGCTAATGTACTAGTTTCTGGTTTTAAGGTCCGGACTCACTAGAACTCCTAAGTCTCTCTTGCACTCAGTTTTCTCTAAAAGCATGTTATCTAAGCTGAATCTATTTCCGGGGTTGTATAGCCCTACGTTTAACACGCTACACTTAGAGATATTGAAGTTCATTTGCCATTTCACTGACCATGTGAACAATTTGTTAAGATCATCCTGCATAATCTCTGCGTCGTCTCCTGACCTATATAGGCGTCCTATTTTAGTGTCATCCGCAAACTTACTAACATTACTATTTATCCCATCGTCTAAGTCGTTTATGTACATAATGAACAACAAGGGATCTAAAACCGAGCCCTGGGGGACTCCACTAGTAACATTGCCCCACCTAGATTTTACTCCATTTATGGTGACCCGCTGTTTTCTGTTACTAATGCAAGCTCTAATCCATTCTAACACTTTTCCTCCTATGCCATGGGCTTTGATTTTATTTAGCAGTCTCTGGTGTGGCACCTTGTCGAACGCTTTGCTAAAGTCAAGGTAAATAACATCATAATTATCATTGTTATCTGATGCCTTATATACTTTAGTGTAAAAGGATAAAATTTTAGTCACACATGACTTACCCTTGGAGAAACCATACTGTGAATCACGAATTAAATTATGTCTTTCGATGTGTTATCTGAGTCTATTTACTATTACTGACTCAAGCATTTTTCCTATAGCCGATGTTCAACTGATTGCAAATGGACTTCGATATCTCAAAGTGCAGCATGTTGAACGTAGGGCTACACAACCCCGAAAACAGATGTAGTTTAGATAACACGTTTTTAGAGAAAACTGAGTACGAGATAGACTTGGGGAGTTCTAATGAGTCCTCACCTTAAACCCAGGAAAAACTGCATTAGCGCCAGGAATAAAGCTAAGAGAACAATAGGTTTCATTGCTAGGACGGTTGCTAATAGAAGTGCAGAGGTAATTACCAAACTCTATCTAGCGTTAGTTAGGTCCATCCTTGACTATACGATACAGTTTTGGTCTCAGTCTTATAGAATGGATATCAATTCACTAGAATCAGTACAGAGGAGAACGACATAAATGATACATGGACTCAGAAATTTACCATACGAAGAGAGGCTTAGGCACCTTAACTTACACCCTTTGGAAAGGCGCAGAGTGCGGGTTGCTCTAATAGAGGTGTTTAAGTGAATCAAAGGTTTTAAAACAGGGGACTAAAGCAAGGTCATCATATTAAGACAACAGGGCAGGACTCACAGTAATGAATTTAAATTGGACAAACTTAGATTTAAGAAGGAAATAGGCAAGAATTGTTTTACTAATTGGGCGGTGGTCAACAAATGGAATAGACTTAGTAACCATGTAGTGAGCGCT
>NC_134798.1:22965171-22970171 GCF_046742065.1 Oratosquilla oratoria
GCAGAAGTGCTCCCAGCACCCAGTTCGAATCCTGCCCAGGGCCGAAATTATTTCGGTATCGCTGTGCCTCGGGTCGTTACTCTGACTCTCGTGGGCGGAGAGTTGGGGGGGGGTGCAAGGTCATAGCATTACCCATAGATCGGACCTACGAGCTCGGAGCTCTCTTCTAGGAGGGAAATAGCTGTCGATCACGAGTCCAACACGTGATCCAAAGACCAAGTGAATACACACTCTCTCTCTCTCACACACACACACACACACACACACACACACACACACACACACACACACACACACACACACACACACACACACACACACACACACACACACACACATACACAAAGACATATATAGACAAATATACGTACACACAAATATTTGGTCGGCGTTTTGAATCGACAAATGATCTAGTTCCAGACGAATGGCAGAAACAATCCAAGGGGAATTCTTAGGTTTAGTGTAAATCAAGGATTAGAGGGAGGGAGACATTGGTATCCATTAAGTGAAAAGCTGGAAAGTGATTTAGTGTATTTGAAACAAATTATTGAAATGTAACATAATTCTAAGGTAAATGAATTTATAATTTGACAATCAGTGAGACCGGAATAAGAGACAGTAGATATTTACACTGAACAGAAACATAGTAGGCTACTTATCAACTGAGAATCATAACTGAGATTACTCATTTAAAGCAATTGAAAAACTATATGACCATAATAAATGTGATGCTGAAGACAGCAATGAAAAACATCATTGATTCACTTAATGTTCGAATCAATGGCGAAAATACAAGAGCTACAAGAAATTCAAATGAAAACCCATGATGGTAACGTTGAAAGATTTGAAGGTGATTATGACGTCTTCAAGGAAAAAGGAGTTTAGTTAATGGGCAATATATAAAAGAGTAATAATGGTTCAGTCATATTAGGCATATCTAAAAAATATATATATATATATATAATAAGCTGAACGCTTGCACATGGCCTCTTTAGACACTTAGAGAGATAAAATATCAAAAGTCCTCATCGATTTATCCTGAACTTCGTCCGCCATCTTAGAAAATGGCCGCCAAATTTAATTTTTTTTTCACTTTTTTATGAAAACGGTTAGTTTGATGAAAACTACTATTAAGTACATTATTATAGCACATACAATTCTCTATAAAAATGTTATATGCAGTTTTACTCTACAAGTGATTTTTACTCTACAAGTGATGGTACAATATTATTTATTGCGAGTACAGTATATAATATTGGTACTTTTTTTCCACGCCACCCCATGAGGTAGAGTACGTAGGCGCGTTTTTTTTTTTTTTTTTTTTTTTTTTTTTTGTTTTTGTGTGTAATGTGGTATGCCCAGGAGGTGCCAAGATAGGAGGGAGGAAGGAGTGTGGAGGGGAGTGGAATATATGGAAAGTGAAATGGGTGGGAGTGATTTCTATGCCTTTTTCTTTTTGGCTACCCCTCATGTGAGGGGGAAAAAGCCTTTGGTATATGTATATATGTATGTATGTATGCCCTTGAAGCCTAATCCTCAAATATCTCATCTCTCTTCTCTGTCATGTGTTTAATTCCTTACACTAAAAGTGTAATATGACGATTTCCTTGGAAGCTCCATCTCATCTCTCTTCTCTGTAATGTGTTTAATTCCTTACACTAAAAGTGTAGTATTGACGATTTCCTTGGAAGCTCCATTGCAGGAGAAGTAGATGGTAAAACTCTTAATTCCCGTGTACCTGAATCACCAGGATCTCCACAGCTAATTTCCTTTTGTTTCTCGTCTCCTGTTTCCTGCTCCGTTATATGTTGGTTATCCACAATAGATTCTTCAGTGTCACTGTCATCCGTATCACATGAGAGAATCTCTAATTCATCCATTATTTCTTCCACGGATTGGATAGTAGAGTTTGAGCAAGAAACCCCTCGATAAGGCACATATACAATGGGATATTTTAAGCCCTTTTTCACACAACTGCACGTACGGACACAATTTCTCAGGTGCTGGTGGTAAATCTGTGATGACAGGAGCCAAACCTTCGGTTTCCTTTTTCCATTCCTACTGCTCGGGGGGTAATGGATTGCTCTGCCAAAGTTAAACTTGGTGATACACACAAAGAAAATTTTGTTTCGACGCTGCTGCTATTGGGGTAGTCTTTCAAGTCTTACTTGCTTATTACAACGTACAGTTGCTCTCCAAAAGCACCTTAGTTGAAATTAATTAAGCTCTAATTCTTCTTTAGGACCTCCATATAGGGCAATAAGTAACTTTTCTCCTGCATCAGTTACTGACTTCTGTGTTGATGCTATGCTAGTGAATACATCTGCATGCTTCCTTAGTCCTTTTCTCTTCTGTAAAAGTCTGATTAGTTTATGCTTCCCTTGTCCGAAAAAAGACGAAATTGTGTCCCACCCACTTGCAGCATGAAGGAAAAGGATGTGCAGCATGAAGGAAAAGGATGTAATCTTTTAGTGAACCAAGGGATACTTGTAGATCACAGGCATTGTAATGTCTTGCAGAAACTTTTCCACGACCAGGTTTCAGGAAAGTAATATCTCTGTTTTCTGGTGTCACTGCATCCATAAGTATAAGAAGGTCAACATATTCAACAACAGCAATATTGCTACCAGAACTTAAACTCTCATGTATTGCTGTCTGTATTATCAATATATCTGCATCGTCAGTTGCTTGTTTCACTGAGATACCATTTTCATCTACTTTTCTGGACAATTATGTGATAGATCTTGATTTGTTGTGTTAATAGAAAATTGTCTTGAATAATACAAACTTTGGTGTGGCGATCAAAAATGATATCCGTGCTTTTGAATTTTCGCGATCTTTGTTGTCTCTCTGCATATTTTGTACTAGATTTTGAGTCACTGTATCCATCAGACACAATAACTGCATTTGTGTGGTAGTACTCATTGATCTAAGAGATGTATGCAACATAGACCTCATCATATGTCATTCCTTGAATGTGTGATGGGCATACAACACGAAAAAAAAAACTCGATCAACAATGAAAACTATATCATCCAGATCTTGAAATGTTGTATGGAGTAAATTTAATTCGAACGAAGAGTAGTAATCATTTACTTGTAAACGAAACCTTTTAACATTATGTACTCTTTAGAATTAAACGTTCGAAATACAATGCAAAGTCAAAATGGATGAAAAAACCCTGAAGTAAGTCGTTTACACAGAAGACGAACCTATCATAAACATATTGCAACAATAAATCAAAGCTACAAACAACTTTTTGAGAGATACCGGAGTGAAGCGAGGAAACTCGCAATAGATAGCAGAACAGGGTTCGAGGAATACATAGCTCACTTTAGTAAATTGAATCCAAAAGATTTTACACTGTAAATAAAAAGAAAAAAATTACTTCGAACATTGTATTTTAGATCATTATTTTGCAACTGTCCATACAAATTAAGACAAGAGTAGCTTTCAGAATAACATAGGTAGTAATGATTAAAATAATAACCAACTTTTGTTATCAACAATGAAATCACACAACGATTGATAAGTCAAAAATAGGTTAACTCAGGGACAGACAAGATTCTTCCAAGGGTTTTAAAAGATGTTAGAAATAAATCTTGTATTCTGTTAACTATCTTATTCAATAAATCCTCAATTTCTGGTAAATTACCATTGAAATAGAAATTGACAAATGTAATTTCAATATATAGAAATAACAAATATCTCTCCAGTAAGTATCATCGTATTAGTTTGACGTCAGTTATAAGAAATATTATGGAAACGATTCTAAGGGATAAAATTGTCGACATCTTTATATCTAACCGTTTAGTAAAAGCCTCTAAACACAATTTTAGAAGAAAATATTCATGTTTCCCCAACCTCTTTGATTTCTTTAATAATTTCTTTAGTATATGTTACGAAAGCAAATCACACAAATACGGCTACTCAGTTAATTACGCCACATGGCACTAGAGGTAATATTAAAAAATGGGTTAAAGATTGGATGACGGAGAGCATGCAGCATAGTGGAAATTCGTCCGATGGTGTGATGCCGTTTATGGTGTTCCCCAGGGATCTGTACTTGGTCCATTTGTTATGTGAATAATGGTCTCGTATGTATAATATAAAAATATGTGGAACAACATAGAATTACTAGTAAAATCAGTAATGCTGCTTAGAGGGATCAACTGCTGTCTAACTTAGATTTTTTAATTGAGTGGAGTATATGTCAAATGACATTATTAAACATTGATATAAGGAAAGTTTTGCATATAGGCAAAAAATAAATTGTAACAATTATTCCATTAATGATAATTATCAGCTTCAGAAATTATAAAAAAAAAACAAGGTGTCATAATATCTAAGAGTCTAAGTCCAACCCTCCGGTACAAAAACAATTGCAAAAACTCCCTGGTAAATAATAGACTTTATTGAAAGAACATTTAAAGAGAAGACTGAAAAAGTAATAATTACACTATATCATTCTCTCGTAAAACCTCATATTGAATACTATTTTAGGTTTTGGTCCCCATATCAAAGACATAGACAATTTAGTAAGAGCACAGTGTACAACTACTCTAATGATATCTCGATTACATGATAAGCCCCAAGAAGAGCGTCTAAATCAGAGGTCGGCAACTTACGGTTCAGGAACCGAATACGGTTTTTTCAGGCCACTTGTGTGGCTCTAGAAGCTTCTTACAGAATAATTATTACATCAAAACGAAGACGCTCACAGTCCCCGGACATAATCTCACGGCTAGCTGTGAGCCGCTTGGTTAAGAATTATCACCCTCCTGACCCTTCCCGCCCGTTTCACTCATGACCTCACACCTCCACCCACACATCCCCTCACCTCTGACTCCGCCCTGCGTGACGGGTCGTCCTGTTTTAACTCCGCGTGTTCCCCTTCTACTCACATCTATTTGTACTTATGTCTCTGCAAATTCTTGTAATCTATACTTTCCTGAAGAGGGCTATAGCTATTAGCCGAAATATAGAAGTTATACATTCTT
>NC_134798.1:22975171-22977671 GCF_046742065.1 Oratosquilla oratoria
TCTTTTTAGCAATAATTTTTTCAATTTCTTTATGAAGCCATTTTGGGAGAGCCTGATTTGGGGGGCGTCTGTCCTTAAACGGGATGGAAGTATGAATCATCTTAGTAAGCGCATTTTTAAATATTTTCCACATCTGATTTACAGGTTTTTGCTTAATTTTGCCTCCCAATATGTAAGCTGAAGCTCCTGACGTAGTCCTATGAACTGAGTTTTATTGAAATCGGGTATTTTAAAAACACAAGTATCTGTTCTAAAAAAAATCAGTAGTTTGAATCTAAGTTGTGATTGCTATTTGCAATAGTTTCACCAACTTCTACATCGGTTATCATGCTTTTGCGGCTAGTGATCAATAAATTGAGTAAATTTCCAAGTCACGTGGGCTCTTTTATGCTCAACTAAGTAATTGTCACCGAGAAAATTTATCAAGCGTCTAACTATATGGCCATGTTCAAGGGTCATCCAATCAATATTAGTAAAATTAAAATCACCCATTATCAATAAGTCCCGGTTGCAGAAACTAGACAGTTCTTGAAACAACATTTTGCCGTCTGCTAATGATCATATCTTTTGCCTAAATATTATACCTACATTCATTTTTTTTCCATCTGTTTGGGTTAATTCTACCCAAAAACTATCATATGCATCCTGTTTAACTTTCTCTAAAACACAGGTATGGACATTGCTTTTAACGTACAACAGAACACCTCTACCTTTCTTGTGGTTTCTATCCTGATAAAAAAAAAATTAAATACCGTAATATTAAATTCAGCTTCAAACTCTCCATCATTTAACCATGTCTCGGTTATTCATATCATATCGATATTTTTGCTTTTGACATACGCCTGGATTTCTTGAAATTTATTCCTAATACTACGAACATCAAGTACATGTATTTAAGAAACTCGTATTATTTCTTTTCGACTCGTATTGAGTTTCAACTTTATGCCTTACATTATAATTTTGTTCTTTATTGACACCTTGCTCTATACTGTTTCAACAGAGAAATATAATTGTAGAAGATAAAAAAGACGTGATGATCTACGCAGATGATATCGCAGTGTGGTATAATAACAGAGAGGATCTAGAGAGATCGTTGATATGTTGGAATGAATCACTTCTAAATAAAGGACTAAGATTAAATACAGAAAAAACGAAATTATAATAATATCGAGAAACAACGAAGAACCTATAAACGTCGCAGTACATGGGAACGAAGTAAGAAATGTGGAATCTTTTAAGTACCATTTCTCAAGACAAGGAGGAAAAAGTGCCGACATAGCGGAGAGAATAGGGAGCTACAACAGAGCACTTCAAGCATTGAGACCACTCTTACGGGATCAGTCCATTCCACTAAGGGTAAACAAGATAATCTTTTAGAGTTCCCTAACACCTATCATAACATATGGCTATGAGACATGGGGGATGACTGCAAAAGTGCAGGCATCAGAAATGAAAGCTCTAAGAACAATTGCTGACAAAACAAGAAGAGATCAAATCAGAAATAAGAATATTAGAAAAGAAATGGGAGTCTATCCAATTTTAAATAAAACAGACGCAGCGCAACTGAGGTGGCTGGGACACCTTGAAAGAATGAATCCTTAAAGAATAGGTAAAAGAAGATGGGAATGGAGACCTAATTACACAAGACCACGGAAAAGGTGGAAGGATTCAGTTGCAGAGACATTGGAAAGACACCACCTACCACCACTGAATGAGCTGGGAGAACATGGAGTCTTACAAGATAGAAGAGAATGGAGGAAGAGGCTGAACCCACTGACAGAGTGAAAAACCTACCTGGGAGTGGATGTAAGAAGTAGAAAAAAAATAATAATAAAAATAATGATGATATACTGTATGCAGTGAAAAGAACAGAGTATGGAAATAGTAATAATGAAGGATTGAGGAAAGGATGCGTGACTTGATGGCATGTGAAATAAAGAGAAATATGGTAGGACGGTATATGAATATTCGAGAATAAAATAAATGGAAGAAAAGCGGGAAAGGTAAGTGAAAGTGGTGAAGGTAGGATGTGAGAGACAGTACCTAGTTAGAACCAGGAGGCTCGAGAATTCATTCTTGGAGGGCAAATATCAAAGTGGATTTTGTTTATTTCGAGCCCGTCCTCTTGTTTGTGTTTTTGTAATTGGCAAAGTAAAGAGATTCAATTATTTTTCATTGTTTCTTGTGTAGACTTTTGGCTAGAATAGTAGTTCCCTCCCAGTATGATAGGTGTTCCTCTGTTTCTATGTGATTAACTAGAACATTTCTTTACCTGTGTTGTATAATGTTCGCTTTGTGTTTCCTGAGTCTGTTGCTATGCCCTTTGTACGTCTCACCGTAGTATACACTGTTGCATCCATTACAAGGAGTTTTGTAGACGATGCTACTGTCATGGTTCGTCTTTTTTTTCCATTTTTTTCTTCGTGATTAAATGTTCTATTTTCTTTCCTGTGTCCTTTACTATAATGAGTGTTGTTTGTCTCAGCGTCTTGAAAAGTAC
>NC_134798.1:22985171-22987671 GCF_046742065.1 Oratosquilla oratoria
GGCATATATGCAACTGTAAATGAATTTGAAGAAAGGCAACAGAAGAAAGGTAGAAGTTAAGTGGTTTAATATCCCCCTGTGAGTATAGAGTAATTTCTGGGCATACAAGAATGTTACGTGCTTCTGGTTCGTAGAGTTATTACTAGTCTTTAAAGAATTGGTTATAGTAATTTATGCAGGCAGTAGCCAATACATGGAAATACTCACTGTGAAGTCTAATATGGAACTTAAGTCCTCTTTGTCCTTTACTTATGTTTGTTTATGCACATAAAGTATAATGGAAATATGAACACTTGATGATAAACAAGAGAAAATTTTACCTGCTTTCCTTTTAAGAAAGGTAAAATTCCAACTAGTTCCATAGCACATGTAAAAGAATTTTTATTTCCACTCCTTTTTATTTTACGATAAAAACTAGATTCCTAATATTTATCTTATGATTAGAGACCCTTTTTGTAGTTTTGAGGATCATATATTTTTCATGATTTATTCTCGTTATTCCAATTGGTTGTCTAGCTAGGTTTCTTATTCACTTTTGAAATTAAAATTTGTTTACTTCTACTTGGTTTTGCAACATGAGTTACTACTGTTATACAATTTTACACATATGAAACTGTCTACGAAAAAGTTACAAAAGGCATAGAAGAATGAAAGGATGATCGCCACTTAGTTCGGAGAGGGCCAATTAAAATTAGTCTTTTTTTCATCCGTGTTGTAAGTTGTCAACACTTATGCCCAAGGTCATTAATCATATAAGAGGCTGCACAATTATTTTTCCCAAAATAATTTAATTTTCTTAGCCCTTTTGCCACCAAGAGATAGATAAAGTAGATAGTCAAACCATTCATTCAAGTAAATTAAATAAGTTTTATGTCAAATTTGTTTCTCAAGAGAAAGAGCACCGTCACCAGTGTCAGCACTTAGTATGGCGCTTCTGTCTTATCTACATTTGAATCATTATCATTGTTATTCCCATAATGTGTCACAAAGTCAAATTATTAGTATGGTGTAAAAAGTTATAATGGTGAATTACTTTTTTTTATGGAAACTATGCCAAATACATGGTGTTATTGTCAACCCAGGGTTTTATGTTTTATTTATTCATTTATCTATCTATTTGTTTTTTTAATTCATCATATTATAACAGCGGTAATTTTGATGCATGTACTAGATTTTTTTCATGTCAAGTGGAGGGTCCTACAATTTTTCCATGAATTTAAAACTGGGTTGATATAGTTTGTTTTGTTATTATTCTTAAACAATCATTTCTATATTGTATAACTACAATCTATGACTATATTTTATACATTTTTATATTTGTTTATCATTCTGGTTGTAATGATATATTTGACTTTTCATTAGACATATGTAATACATCTTTGTTACAAGTAACAAAAATAATTTTTGCTTTGTACTGATGATGGTTCCAGGACTGATTTACTCGTGTGCTATTAACATGGTTATCTTTTGGTGTTGTGGCTTAGCCATCAAGTTTTTAATAGGTCTATCAAAAAAATATTGTACACGTCATACGTGATGAATTAGTTTGTTTCAAGTGTGCAATAATTCCTTGTGTGGATTTGATTATCTGGAAAACTTTACAAGTGTTTCCTATATCTATGATAGGCTTAGCCATCAAGTTTTTAATAGGTCTATCATAAAAAAATATTGTACACGTCATACGTGATGAATTAGTTCGTTTCAAGTGCGCAATAATTCCTTGTATGGATTTGATTATCTGGAAAACTTTACAAGTATTTCCTGTATCTAAAATAGGCTTATAATCCTAATGAGTGTCTAACATTGTGAATAAGCTACCAATCTTTTTGTTGGTCTAAAACCAGTGCTAGATATTTGATTTGCCTGAGAAAAAAGAAAAGAAAAAAAACAATGTTTTCGCTTATCTTTGTCTGAATCATAGAATTTTTTTTTATCCTCACTTAGATAAATTTAATGGAATTACTGTATTTATTTGCATCATACTGATTTTAGAGTGGTTCTGTCACAAATAGTAGCTTCTATTTGAGGTAGTTCTTGTGATTTGTTTTTGCAGTGCAGCGATAAAACGGATGCCTAATCTTCATTTATTTATTTTATAATGACTAAATGTTTTCAGTGATAGAGAACCGAGTGAAAAATTCATTGTCTTTACTTATGTCTCATATAGTTATAGAGTAATTCTTGACACAACTCTTGAAATTACTGCAATGACTTACGCAATATTGTTTCAGAGTATTTCTGTCGTGAATAGTTTCTTATATCTAAGAGAACACAAATGGTATAACAAATATGACTAATTTTGTGTAAATTTTATTGTGATATAAGCAAGTCATAATAAGCACTTTTAGTATCTAAGGTTAAACAACACCCTACAACTGCCGCGAAAACAGCAGTCTCTGATTTAGAGCTTAGTCTTTATAAAACAAACAAAAACCCGCTGATATCCACCCAACAATACGTACCAAGTACCTTCACAGGTACAGAGGAGCTTATCTAGGCC
>NC_134798.1:22995171-23005171 GCF_046742065.1 Oratosquilla oratoria
ATTGTTATAAACCTGGCATACAAAAAACATAAAAATGAACATTAAATCAGTGTTGCCATAGAGGAGAAATATTTAATGACAAGACTGCTTATATTAATGATGGCCTTAAATTCGTGTCAACGAGAAAGTAGTTGACACTATTAAGATAAGGTAAGACTGCACATTTGAGGGAGCTATTCTTAAATAAGTCCTTGAAAAATAACAGGAAATGACTGATACCATTGTAATTTTAGATATGTGTAAGGAATTGTTGATGATCAAATACGAGAAACTCGAAGCCATTCAGTAGAAAGTAACGGTTTTCGGACCCTCCCAATGACTGTTGGAAAAAGTGTTGGCGGTTGTCACCATTGTATTACTATGATATTTTTGGAAATAGACTCAACCACTGGGATTCGAACCCTTGCCTAGGCGGCTAGGCAAGGGTTCGAATCCCATTGGTTGAGTCTATTTCCAAAAATTGTCAAATGATAAAAACACTTGTCGGAAGACTAACCTGCATAAAGGATTCGATGAAATACATTACGTAGCATGTTCGTCCGAGTGCCCTTGGCGGAACGATTGGACCGTGAACCAAGTCGTTTCGTTTTAAGGGTCGTGATAGCATGGTCAGTAAGGCCTTTGCGTTATAAGACGTAAGCCGCCTAGGCAAGGGTTCGAATCCCAGTGGTTGAGTCTATTTCCAAAAATTGTCAAATGATAAAAACACTTGTCGGAAGACTAACCTGCATAAAGGATTCGATGAAATACATTACGTAGCATATTCGTCCGAGTGCCCTTGGCGGAACGATTGGACCGTGAACCAAGTCGTTTCGTTTTAAGGGTCGTGATAGCATGGTCAGTAAGGCCTTTGCGTTATAAGACGTAAGCCGCCTAGGCAAGGGTTCGAATCCCAGTGGTTGAGTCTATTTCCAAAAATTGTCAAATGATAAAAATACTATGATATTCTTACGTCATGGTAAAAGGAGTGGGTGAACAGTTACTTAGTGTCAGCTTTTCTAATGTGGAAATTTGAAGTGAAAATAGTTCAATCTAACATGCTCACCTCCAGATGGAAATGAGAGCGTCGCTAACACCTAATGACAGGCAACAGAAAGACGATTCTCCCCAGCTTTCATTTTACAAAACCACCATCATAAGGTCCCCATTTCTGACACACAGAAAAGAAAAGCCATTACCAAGAAAAATATTTCATTAGGTGTGGTCTCGTTAATCTATCAACCTTTGAAATCTGTAGTACAAAAAGAATACTCCAAGAATTGTACAAAGAAGGAGCAAATTTATAATTTTACATAAGCCTGCCTTAGGGATATGACAATTTTCATATTTTATGTTGATTAGCAGTGCTAATCATACAAATATCTATAGATATCATTCTAGTAGCCTTTATCCTACGCTGGAACTCATAGTAGATGTATCTGTGGGAATTACTGAAATGATGAAGAAAGAACTTATTTATCAAGAGATTTGGGAGATACTTAAGACTGTATGAGACTCAAGTTCTAGAATGGCATTTTGGAATGGGTAATTTGTTTTGGCAATATTTGTGACCGTTTATATTAATTCATTAGACTAGAAAAGTAACACAAATGTAAGACAATAATGCATGTTCAAATTAATGATTTCTAGGTTTAAACAAACTAGCAATAATTATATATATATATACATATATATATATATATATATACACACACACATATATCTATATATATATCTATATATCTATATATATATATATATATACATATATATATTTTTATATATATATATATATATATATATTTATATATATATATAGATATATATATATATATATATGGATACATGTACAGAAAATTTAGGGAAAGTATGTTCATGATGAAATGTTAATTACAAAAAGAAGTCTACGAAAGAACACCAGATATTAGGAAGATAACATAAGAACATGAAAATGAAGGAGACTTCAAGAGACCATAAAGCCTACACAAGGCAGTTTCATGTCCATTACCACCTGTCATCCCCATCTATAAAGCTGTCTAACCGTTTCTTAAAACAACCGATAGTTTCAGTGCTCACTACATGATTCCTGAGTCTATTCCTTTCGTTGATCGCCCTATTAGTAAATCGATTCCCAATTCTTTCCTATTACCTTCTTAAATCTAAATTTGTCCAATTTAAATCCATTACTGTGAGACCTGCCCTGTTGTCTTAATATGATAACCTTGTTTGCGTCACCCTTGTTAAAGCCTTTGATTCACTTAAATAACCTTTATCAAATCACCCCACACTCTGCGTGTTTCCAGAGAGTGTAAGTTCAGGTGTCTAAGCCTCTCTTCGTAAGGTAAATTTCTGAGCTCATGTATCATTTTGGTCATTCTCCTCTATACTGATTCTAGTGAACTGATGTCCATGCTAGAAGACGAAGACCAAAATTGTACCGCATAGTCAAGGATAGATCTAACTAATGCTAGACAGAGTTTGGTAATTACCTTTGCGCTTCTATTCCTAACCGTCCTAGTAATGAAACCTAATGCTCTGTTAGTTTTATTCCTGGTGCTAATGCACTCTTTCCTAGATTTAAGGTCAGGACTCACTAGAATTCCCAAGTCTCTCTCGCACTCAATTTTCTCTAAGTTATAACTGCTTTCAGGTTGCGTAACCCTACGTTTTACGTATAGCACTTTGAGATATTGAAGTTCCATTTGCCATTTTACCGACCATGTGAACAATTTGTTAACATCATCCTGTAAAGTCTCGGCGTCGTCTCCTGACCTAACTAGGCGTATTGTTTTTGTGCCGTCCGCAATCTTACTAACATCACTATTAATCACATTGACAAGTCATTTATATGCATAATGAACAATGAGGGACCCAAAACCGAGTCCTGGAGAACTCCACTAGAAACACTCCACCATTTGGATTTTACACCATTTATGGTAATCCGCTGTATTCTGTCACTGATCCAATATCTAATCCATTCTAACACTTCGCCCTCTAAGCCATGGGCTTTGGTTTTATTTTGTAGTCTCTGGAGGGGCACCTCGTCGAACGTCTTGCTAAATTCAAGGTAAATAACATCGTAACCATCATTGTTATCTGACGCCTTATATACCTTAATGTAAAATGATAGAAGATTAGTCACATATGGCTTACCCTTGTAGAAACCATGCTGTGTGTCACGAATCAAATTATGTCTCTCGATGTTCTCTAAGTCTATTAACTACAGAATTATTGATTCAAGCTTTTTACCTATAACTGATGTAAAACTGATTGGGCCTGTAGTCACTTATAGATTATTTATATCCATTTTTTAAAACAGGAACAATGTTTGCCTGCATCCACGCAATAGGCACAGAACCAGTGTCTACAGACTTGTTAGATATTTCTGTTAACTGGTCGCAGATTTCAAATTCACATTCTTTAAGCACTCGGAAATTTTTCGTCTGGGCCCGGGGATTTTGTAGCTTTAAATATTTCATTCTATTTGGCTACTTCTACCTCGTGCTGATAATAGATAGTCTACTTTCTTCATCCCCACTGAAAATCGGATCGCAGCTAGCCTCTGGTTAGTAAAGATTGAAAGTTTTTTTTTTTAAATGACTCACTCATTTTTTCCTCCGATTCTATCATAACATTCTCATCGTTTATAGTTGGGCCTATCCTTTCCTTAGTTTTTGTTCTGTAGAGATGAAAGAAGATCTTTGGGTTGGATCTTGCTTGTCTGGCAACCTTAATTTCATAGTTACGTTTTGCTGTGCGCGTGTTGTTTTTAACCAGTTTTGTCATATTGAATATGGACCTAAGGTATGTTTCCCCGTTTTTTATTCTTGCATAAAGTCCATTTCTCATTCCAATCTCATATTTCAGCCTGTCCATCATCCATCTGGGAGTATTACTATTCTTCCGCATTGACCTAAGGGGAATAAATATGTTTTGTGCATTTAGAATTAAAGCTGTATATTTCATCCAAATCGCAAACCGGGCTATTGCCCTCGCACTTGAAAGTGACCTGATCCAAGATATGCATATTACCCTCCGTGACCCGACACGTGACTGTGCTTATGACGTCCAGAATGACCGTGTATCTTACCCTGTCACAGCCCCCTGAATCAGTCTCGTAAGGAACCAATTGTCTTCAATACTTTCTCATCTTATCAAAATTAGCTCTCCTGATGTTTGGAACTTGAACGTTATTCGTACTATTTAATTCTTCCCAAATAATACTATATCTTATTTCTTGATGATCGCTAGAGCCTACACTATCTCCCACTTTAACGTTTCTCGTTAGTTGTTCATTATTAGTTAAAAGTAAGTCCAGAGTACTCTCTCCCCTCGTAGGCTCGGTAATAATTTGTCTTAGGAAATTATCCTGCACCAAATCTAAGAATTTTTGTGCTTACTGTTCTATTGAATTTCCCCAGTCAATGTTTCTATGATTAAAATCTCCCATGATCACAACGTTTTGTACTGGGACGCCCTACGAATTTTATGAATCAGGGGATCAGCCTGCTCAATGTTGAGGTTAGGAGGTCTATATAGGATCTCAACAATAAGTTTCTCATTCTTGCCTATAATCTCCAACCAAACAGATTTTGTTCTATCCTCTTCCTTAATCGAATTGTTGATAATACAAATTATTATCTTTTTAATGAAAAGCGATACTCCTCCCCCACTCCTGCCAACCCTATACTTGCCCCCCCCCCAAAAAAAAAGGACATATATCCTTCTATCTCTATTTCCAGAAGGTAATATCTATCAGTCATATTGCTATAGGATATAACATAACATCTTTACGCATGTTTTACCTAGCAGCAAATCAATTTTATCTATTACGCTTCTGCTGTTTGTATAGCAAAATTTTAGTTTATCCTTCCTCCATCTTACTATGTGATTCTTTTCACAGTCCCTCTCTGAGCTGTTTCTATTGCCTAAACTATATTCTGATACTTCCTCCCTCCAATTCCTACGTAATCTACCCGAAAAAATCTGCAGGATGACTATTACTCACTCAAGGAATTCGGCAAGGAACCGAAATAATTTGGGTGACAAGTGCACCTCATCCCTTGTATATAGATGATTCTTACCATAAAAGGAATCCTAGTTGTCGACAAATGTCCATTCATTGGCATTACAATGTTTTACCAGCCTGCAATTCACTACAGTAGTCCTGGAATACCACATGCCTACAACTCTACGCCTCGGAAGGATTCCATATACAATAGGAACCCCTCCCTGATTCCTAATTTTATCTAGCGCATCTCGGAAACGCCCAAACAATTCCTCACTCTCGAACTTACCTATGTCATTCCTATCAGCATTCAAGCAAACCATCGGTTTCTTACCTTCTTCGACTATACAATCTTAAATCCTGTTTCTAACATCCCTTATCCCTGCTCCGGGGAATCACACGTGTGTCCTATGCTTCCTATCCTTTTCGCAGAAGGCCCTATCTAAATATCTTACCTGGCTATCCCCTACAATCCGAATCTTACCTGTGGGCAGGGATCTATTGATTGCACTACCCTTATTCTCTTGCATCTTCGTTTCTTTTTCTTGTAGAGCCGCGAGAGCTTGAAAAGAGTTTCTGCATTAAATTGGTCCTGGTGAGACCTTTTTACCATCTATTTGTGTTCTCTTTGCCACCGTTCTATATATAGTTTGTCGTCCGTGTTTTGGTCCTTCCAGAGAAGAACTCGAGTCCCCTCTTTAAGGTTCTCATCAGTCTTATCTTAGGTTACAATTTTACTACGTAGAGATTGTGCCTCTTTGGCGCTGATCACTGAAACACAACCACTTACCATCCCACTGTTTGAAGCAACTACGCCAATTTGACCTGACCTGAGTGACGCCTACTGCTCATTTAATGTAACGTAAGGATTCACAGATAAAAAAATATGTCCTTATATATGTATGAAGACATCTATACGAATATATATATATATATATATATATATATATATATATATATATATATACTGTATATATATATGCACTGTATATACGTATATGTACACACACACACACACACACACGCACATACACACACACACACACACACACACACACATATATATATATATATATATATATATATGTATATATATATATATATATATATATATATATATATGTATATATGTATGTATGTAAATTAATGAAGCATGGCAGGAGATTCTCTTTATGGCATATCCTATTAAGAACTATTGGAAAAGGGTTAGTAATTTTTTTTTTTTTCGTGAGCTCTCAAGTTTTCGAAAAGTAGGTTTCTGGAATGGGGAGAGGAAATGAATAAAAATTCCAAGCTTCATAGGAAACACAAAGATTACATTGATCACAAAAACACAGAACATAACAAAAAATATATATAAGACATTAAAGTAGAACAAAAAAGACATTAAATGTTTCGGAGATCTTTCTGTATCCTCAGAGTGGAAAAGTCACATGTAGCACCACCGATCACCAGGAGAGGTCATGAAATGGCAGAATGCATACTTGGAGAGATTACTTCCGGCTTCGGTGCTGATTTGTCTCTCAGTCTTTCTGAACGTTCTTCTCTTGCTGATAGGTGAAAGGAAGAAGTAACCGGGAGACTTGTTCATTGTGGCAATGAGAGATAAGATTTCTGCTTGCAACCCGAACGAGAAAGAGGGTGTCCTCAAGCCAGAATTAGTTTTTTCACCACTACCAAACATTTATCCACAAAAGTGTCCTTGTTGTCCTCTTTTCCGATTCATCTAACAATATGACCAAATTTCTTCTCAAGGATAAATTACAGTTAGTTCACAACTACTTGAACACCATTAAGAAAAAAGTAGCTAATGTTCATTAATTGTTGAAAGGAGAAAACAAATCCAGGTATATATAAATGATATAGACCACGGACTAGAATCTATTGTCTCCAAATTTGCTGATGATACAAAACTGCGGAATGGCAAAAATCACTTAAATCAATTAGATATTCAAGAAGATTTAGCTAATTTACAACAATGATCTGGCAAGTGGCTAATGAAATGTAACACAAGTAAATGCAAGGTTATGCGTATAAGTAAAATTAACAGAAAGCAGTGTATTTCAGCTTCTTAGGAAGCAAATACGATTCTAGGACTGATGTGCGATCTTTTCATTTCAAAAGTCCCAAAAGTCCATCTCTCATTAACAAGCTACATAAATCGTTAGTTCGCCCACATCTGTTTCTGTATGGTCACCGAATCTCATTAAAGACATTGACAGTTTGGAAAAAGTACAACGGTAAAACACAAAACTGATTCCAAATGTAACAAAAAAAAAATCACAAAAAATCGAGTGAAAGATATAAATCTGTTTTCCCTACAATAAGAAAGAAAAAAAAAAAGCGCAGACTCAGAGGTGACTTGATACAGGTCTTTAAAATTCTAAAGGGAATTGACATCAAAAGTGACAAAATCTTCACACTGAATGAGAATCTGACAAGAAATAATGGTCTCAAACTGTCAGGAAATAGATTTAATTTGGAAGTGAGTAGAAACAACTTCGCCAGCCGTGTAGTCAATGAATGGAATAAACTTTCTGCAGAGGCAGTGTAATGTGGTTCAGTTCGAAGCTTTAAGATTCGTTTAGGTAATCACCTAAGCAAGATGTTGTAATGCCTGCCATTTATTTTTTATTATTTGTTGATTTGTTTGTTATTATTTGTTTGTTTATTATTTGCTTGGTTTTCATTTATTATTATCTATCTGTCAATTAATTATTTACTATTTACCTGTTTGTCTATTATTTAACTATACCTATGCATTTATTTATTTTATTTATTATTATCTATATTATCATAATTTTTATTCATTTATTTATTTATCATTAATATGATTTTTTCGCATCAAACCTAGTTATGGTCCAAAAGGTCTCCTGTCGGCATGCTCCGCCTTTGCAATCCTTTGTATGTAAGGATTGTGACTTAATTTACATTGGCCAGACAGGAAGAGATTTGGTGACAAGGCTGAACGAACACAAATGTTCTATCAGATACGGGCAAAAGAGTTCAGCAGTGTTCCAGCACGTGAATCAGTTCAATCACTGTCTCGACTGGGACAAAGCTGCTCTCTTATATAAATCTGGTTGTGGATTCAGGAAGAAGATGGTGGAATCCACACTAATAGAATACATGCAAAATATAAACATCTCAAAGGGGCAGTGGTCTCCTGAAATAATTTCAGGACTTTTCATCACCAATTTCGTCAACAGACATCTTCAACCTGACCCCACACCTCATGTTTCCTAGGTCACCAATCGAGTCAGGGTAGCGGTCTTTTAGTTCTTCCCCTGTCCGTCTTTTTGTGCTACTGAAGAGGACCGTAGTTTAATGTCGAAATATATACTCACTATACATACATACATGCATGCATACATATATATATATATATATATATATATATATATATATGTATATATACATATATATATATATATACGTATATATATGCATATATATACATATATACATATATATATATAAATATGCATATAAATAAATATATATATATACATATATATACATACATATATATATATATATATATATATATACATATATATATATATATATATACATATATACATATATATATACATATATATAATGTCTTCTTTATTCCATATGTATGGTCCCATCAAGACCCGTAAATGCAACAACCCTCCTAGACCTATTATTTCATCAAAAGGCTCTTGCAAGCTCTCTTAATGGTTATTATCTCTTTAGTTGGAACAATCTCATCTTCCCATGTTATAAACACTTATTTTTATTTCAAATAAACTTAATCATATTCAACCAAGTTTTAAGTTTTCGATATAGTGAGTTTATTCACTACAATATAAACTTAAAAAACATGTGCTTTCAGTACCACCACATGTATTGACAAAAATGATTGAATTTTGTATTATGGACAGTAAATTCCAACTCAATGGAAATTTGTATTCCCAAAAGTTAGATACAAGTATAGGAACCCCTCTTTCCTCGGTATTAGATATTTTTATCCGGATTTTTTCGAGACTATACTATTAACAAAATCATTCCCTCCAACATCCCTTGACCAAGATACATAGATGATATTTAATGTTTATGGCCCATATGTATATACAGTATATACATATATATATATATATATATATATATATGTATATATATGTATAAATATTTATGTATATATGTATATATATATGTATATATATATATATATATATATATATATACATATATACATATATGAAATTCTCTTTAGAAAAAGAGAAAGATACCATTTTACCTTTTTTGGACTACAATATCCTCCTTAACGAAAATAGAATTAAACTTAAAATATATGGCCCATATATATATATATATATATATATATAGATATATATATATATATATATATATATATATATATATATATACAGTCACTATCCGAATTACGACCTAGATTGGTTCCGACCAACCAGTCGTAAGTCGGATTGGTCGTAAGTCGCATCCCATTCAAAATGGCCGACACGAGGGTTATACGCTAGGATAAATCATATCAATCTGTTGCGTTTTTAAGTAACTTTTTCTATTGAATACTATTATATATAATTTGTTTACTGATCATATATCAATTCTATGCTTTTTAGTTTCATTTTTATAATTTTTTTAAATGTTTTAATACTGTACTGTTTTTCAGTATATATATGTATACAGGTATTGTATGTATATACTATACATGTATATACACACACACACACACGCATTAGATATAACCTTGCTTACCATATTTAAGGTTTTTAAATTGCAATTTCCTTTTAATAATTTTTCTCTTAACTTATGGGATCCAATGTATTTAACGTTTCGTCCAGCAGGGCTTCTTCAGAAATAACACAGTGGACAAACATCTGACTCCTTATATAACCCGAGCTTGCGGGGAGAAGCGAACATAAAACTGGTGTAAACACAATTTGCGTACATTGCTTGTTACTTTGTTATCAAAATTGCTAGAGGTTTATTTATTTATAAAAATCCATTGTTTTGATCTATATT
>NC_134798.1:23017671-23025171 GCF_046742065.1 Oratosquilla oratoria
TATGACAGGGGTTACTAGGATGGATAAAGTGAGAAATGAGGAGGTGAGGAGGAGAACAGGGATGGAAAGGGAGTTATGAGATAGGGGTGATGAAAGAGTATTGGGATGGTTTGGACACATGAAAAGAATGAGTGAAGAAAGATTAGTAAAAGATACGTGGAAGGCAGAGGTGGAAGGAATGAACATGAAGGGGCGACGTAGGATGAGATGGATGGATGGGGAAAATGGGGCATTGGGAAGAGGGGAATGTCTGTTGAGGAAGGACGGTACAGGGCAGAAGATAGGGGTGAATGGAGAAGGGTGGTGTATGGGTGATGCTGTGATGCATGAGTGGGAGTGGGGGGATGGGGGTGAGGGAGTATGTATGAGAAATAAATTGATGGAGCCCGAAGGGATTTTTTCCCGTCTTCTCCTTTTCTTCATGAGTGGACGGAGAGGGGGGTCGCCAAATTAATGAAGCAGGCTTGCTGTGGATGTGCTGTGCCTTGCGACAGTTCTTCTGATCCAGGGCAGTGGACAAGATGCAGGGATGACCCGTCATCCAGGAGGTGCAAAGATAAGAGGGAAGAAAGAGGGTAGTAGCGAGTGTAATATGTAGGGGATGGAATGCGTGGGTGTGGTTTATGTTTTGTTTTGTTTTTTGGGGGGGGGGCTACCTCCCATGTAAGGGGGAAGAAAGCCTTTGGTATATGTATGTATAAAGGTTTAACCAGCGAGAACTGAATCTGGACAGCCATAGCACATCTACTGAGAATCTGCTACCTTTCCTCACGCTTGCCGCTGGATACAGACGGAATCATGTCCGTGGTACTTAGACAGAACAAAGTACATCGCGGCAGGTCTGGTCACGATCAGTCAAAGTTGGTAAAATGATACGTTGTAAATATGCGCGGCTACACATGATTTTTCGTGTATACCATTGGAGGGAGAGCCGCAACTGACAAGTAGTCTGTACGGTGAGGTCTAGTTGTGATGTGTCGTATCAATTGTTTGTGTTTGATATGCAGTCTTTCTAAGTGTCTCATATGAAGTTTGTGTTTGCGTTGGTTGAGTGGACGAATGTTAAAATATCGGTGTGAAGACTCAGCGGTTCTGAAGTCGCTCCATCGCGACCCCGTGATAAACATGACTGCGGCATGCTGAACCTTCTGATGGTCGTAATTGTTAGTGGGACATGTCAGCTGGCTCAATCCCTCGGACTGGCACAGAATCGGTCTGAATAGGTTTTGAAGCACTTTAGCCTTCCCAACACAGCCTTATGTTTCGCTCCCTGTCTGCGAAAGTGTGGGGTCAAGGTAAGGTCACTATCCAGTGTGCTACCCACCACACAGGCATGCTCTTTCATTGGAACGTTTGTGTTTCTTTTTTCAAGAGGAGCGCTCGTGATTGTTCTATTGGTGTTCTTGCAGTGGATGTATATAGCTATGCATTTCAACGCGCTGGTCTTAATGTGGCAATGTTGCTCCCACGCATGTGCTCCGTCTAGTATGTTTTGCACTACAAGTAGCGCTCCCTGCAGAGTTTTGTGTCTGCTAATGTGATTAGTGTCGTCTGCATATGACAGAGTAAGAACCTGATTGCATGGGTAAGCCGGCTCTGGCAGATCATTCGTAAATAAATTGTAAAGAGTGGTGGCAAGGAATGACTCTTTCATTGCTCAAGCCTTCAGCACAAAGGGTTGGGAAAGACAGCCCTGCCGCTTTATTCTTGCTGTCCTGTCGTCCAGGTAGTTATTGAGCAACCGTGTGAACGCCAGGGCAAAGTCGAAGTTGTGATACAATTTGAACCTAAAGCATGCTAGACAGTATCGAATGCCTTCTCAAAATCCTTACATGCCATAATGGCCCTACCAGGGCGACTGTCTGGCGGTCTTTGAACCCATTGAGGGATCATGAAAATAACGTCGTCTGCACCGCTCTCCGGCCGAAAACCAAACTGACAGTCTCTCAGCACGTTCTCCACCTCCAGGTACACGGTCAGGCGGCGGCAGAGGATGTGCTCAAACACCTTACCAAAGTACTCCAGAAGGGAGATAGGCCGGTATGAATGTGAGGCGGAGATGGGTTTCTGGGGTATGGGAATGAGGATGGTATGGGAGACCTTGAAATGTTGTGGGAAGTACCCAGAGGCTAGTGAGATTATGTTGTCTGGCATACGTTTGAGTAGGTGTGCATCAATGCCTGAATGACCAGGGGATTTAGAATTTAAAGAATAGATAACCCCCTATACTTCCTCCTAAAACTATGGGGCAGATAAGAGAATCCTCTTTATCTAACTGAGAGAGATCAAGTGTCTCGACGGGAATGAGGTCACTACAGCTATTCATGAAAGAGTTAACATTTTGCAAGGTGCTAAAGCAATGTGGTCCTTGCACAGGATGGGCCTTAAAGGCCTCACTCCATACTGACGTCAGAAGGTCGTTCTGGTATTGGGGAATGTATGTAGAGTGGTTGAGATGGTTGATGACCTTGGGTGGAGGCACAGATCCCTCCTCCAGTTGTCGTTTGATGGTCCTTCAGAACTTTTAAGGATCCGTCTCACAAAGCGAAGCCATCATCTGACCCCCCTCACGAAGTGAATGGATGTAGAGGGACTCGCTCAGGCTCTTCTTTAGTCAGGTCAAGTTTTGTTGGATAGCACAGATCACTCCTCCAGTTGTCGTTTGATGGTTCTTCAGAACTTGTAAGGATCCGTCTCACAGAGCGAAACCATCATCTGAACCCCCTCACGAAGTGAATGGATGTAGAGGGACTCGCTCAGGCTCTTCTTTAGTCAAGTCAAATTTTGTTGGATAGAGACACGGACCTCTAGGGGGGCTTGTACAAGGTCTGTAAATCTGTTCTGTAGTGGAGTGCTTAGTGTGTTAGTCCGCATAGAAGCGGTGAACGTGGTAACCTTGTTGTACTTTGTTCTAGGAATGTGCTTTTCCACCGCGTTGATTCTGGGGTGAAGCTGGAGGTATACATTGAGAATCAAGCCGCGTTCCCTCCAAGAAGATGGGGACGTCGCTGTTCTGACCTAAGCATACAATAAGAAATTTGAAATACGTTTATATAATCCCTTTTGTGAATACCATAAATAGTTACGGTGTGTGTGATATGTTCTCCAAAAAGGTAAGTGAATCTGCACGAGTAAAGATGAGTGAGTGGTGTAAAAATATGTAAAACCCGAAAGCATAATTATACTAATTATCTAGAAACCAGCCGGCATCAACTTTGTTCCTTGATTGATGCCAAAAATACGATAGGTTCCAGAAAGTTTGGGGGAGAGCGTCCAGGTGGGGGTGTGGTTATAGATGCAAACAATGTAAACATCAATGGTATTTACAAGGCATTTCATCCTGTGTTTCGCTTATTTTGATATGCGTGAGGAGTTTGCGCGTCTGCTACGCTTAGAAAGTATGTCTACAGCTGGTAGGGAAGTGGAAGAGTTAGAGTCGTGAGAATGTGTGTGTGTGTGTCGGTGCCATCTGAGTTAAGAGCTGGTGCATCCTCGTGTGATGAAGCAGAGTGAATTTGAGCAGTTATGCTTGAATGAATTGGCGTTAAGTCAAGTTTTGCTTGCTTGGCCACGTTGATGTTGTCGACTTTGTGGGAATTTGCTGATGGCTATGCAGGGAGGAAATGATTAACATAAATTATGTCATGTTGAGGAGGGTAAATGATGATACTATGTTGCTTCATCAGTGTTAAGCCTATGAGGATATCGGCAGGTAAATGGACGTCATCTACGGAGGTGACAACTGGAATGGCTGGGCACTCATCTTTGAAATTAATGTCTAGTAAAAATTTACCAATGATTGGAAAGGGTACACCATCTACATTGCAAAGGTTGACATCGGGGGATTCCAAAATGGTGACACGTTTTATTTCAGTGCAGAATCTGTGGAAACTGTAATGTCATGATGTTAACTGGGGAGCCCGTGTCGAGAAATATTTTCAATTTAGTGCTACTATACTTAGCATTGAAACTTAAGGACATGTCTGGGATATCCAGGGTGTGTGCCGGTAAGGTTGGAAATGAAATATCTTGGTATGGAGTAACTGTCCTGAGTCTTTGTATCCTGTAGTCATAAGGGAGATGTGTTACGTAAATACCTTGCAGGAAATGGATTACGTGAATGACTAGTAGGAGATGTGTTACATGTGTGAAAGCATGTGCCATGATGCTCTCAGTATCGGTTCAGTTGTGATAACACGTGTTAATAAGGTGTCCTGGTTTGTGGTAGTATGTAGATAACATTTGTGTTCTTGAAGGAGAGCGTTGTCGTGAGTGGTGTCGCATGCATTATACATGTGCTTTGGTGTTATGTGGGGGGACCGTGTGACCTATGCTATTGTGTGTCTTGGTGTTATGGGTACTGATTGGCTTTGTATCTGCGTGATAATTTGTTCTGTGTTAAATAATTTCCTTGAAAATTCGTCTAATGTGATACCTGGAGTAAATGTAATGGTGCTAGCTTTCTGGGGTGTGTCTAGGTATAATTGTGAGAGAAGGCGAAGGTATGCAATGAGGGAGACTATGTTATCCAATGAAGTTGTGTTTTTGAGACTTTCTCTGAGTTTGCTCTTAAATAATGAAGCTATTTTGATTGCCTTTTCTTTAGTGGTGTGTGGGTTATGATTGTACGCTTTTGCAAGAGTGTATAAGGGGACAAGTGATCCAAGTGGCTCAAAAGCCGCAAATAACTTTTTAAATTGTTCTACATATGTATCAAATGAATGAGTTTCCTCAAACAAGTCAGACTGAGTGATATTACCAGCTAAAATGCCATGCTTGTCTATTTTGGATGTTAAGATAAACATCTTTGTTTTGTCGTCTGTGATATTCTTACGTAGTATTTTTGAGTGAACTTCAATAAGGAAGGTGTGTACAGGAATGTTCCTACCGTTAAAGAGTGGTAAACTTGTCTCGCCCTTAATAACTGTGATGAAGTTTTGCGTTGTCATGGTGTTGTGAGTAAGAGTTGAATTATCTGAAGTGTTGAAAGTAGAAGGGGGACATGGCTGGCGGAAACGTAACTTGGCTTCGTGTATAGGGTCGGTTTGTCGAGTCAGAGGGGGCTTTGGACACGTTCATGTACTAAGGAAAAATATGTGTGGATATGTGTTGCTCCTAGGTGGCACTGAGTACGGAAAAATATTTACTTACCAAATGTGATGTTGAAGTATGGCGGTGAGTGACGGGGCTGCAGTGGGGTGAGAAGATGGAGGGATGCCTTGCTGGAAACAGGGGAAACAATTAGTAAACGGTTGTGGGAAGTGGATTAGAAAACATGTAACCAAGATGTGTAGGAATATAAAATGGAATAAGGAAAATAGAAGCGGAGATTCTTGCGCAGCATAGATGCGGTGAATGGTGGAGCGTTGGTTCGTAGATACCACGACGATCTTCTGGTGGAGCGTGATGCGATTTTGGAGGTGGAGGAGATGGTCCGACTCGTGCAGTGGTGAAGGATAGTTCAGCGTTTCTGTGTTGTCGTGATGGAAAACGCGTCTATGTTGACGTGGTGGAGAGGCAGGCGTAGTGGTGGTGGAGAAGTGCCTCTGGTGGAGATTTTCCTTAGGGGCTGAAGAATACGTCTATGTTAACGTGGTGGAGAATGCAGCTAAGAGGGATCAGCGTAGAGCTAGGGCTTCGTATCGTAGTTGCTTGAGGTAGACGAAACAGCAAAGAGCGTCGGAGCTTTTGGAACGTAAGTGAAATGCTGGAAGGTGCTTTGATAGTTGCTTTCAGGTGACCGAGACAGCGAAGAGCGTCGGTGATTTTGCTCGTAAGTGGAAGCTAGAAGGTGCTTTGATGGTTGCTTTGAGGTGGGTGAAACAGTGAATAACGTCAAGGCTTTAGGCACATAAGTGTAAGCTGGAAGGTGCTTCAAAGAAATCAGTGTTGCACTGCTGCTTTGATGTCCACGGCTTTAGAAGTTAATGTAGATTCGAATTCCTCTAGAATGTAGGTGTAAGTATTTTAGCCTTTGTAGTCGTATTCGTAGTGCTGTCCACCAGAATGTAGGTTGTGGTACTCTACATTTGGAATTGGTGGTGAAAAAAACTCGGGCGGAGTTCTTGGCTTTACCTCTCAAAGAAGGAATCTAACTACTACATACACGGCAAGCCACTAGTAAGGCTTGGAGGGTTGCGAGAAATATACTGTATTATACAAATATATTTACAAGGGTTGCCATATGAGGAATATTTGGAAGTTGGGTCGCCTCGATTGAGGCATCGGCCAATAATGTGCAGTTGTTGACCCGAGAAGCAGCTGGAGTAATTGTTCAAGGTAGAGGCTTTTATTATCAAAAGGGACGTTGTCAAGAAAGGTCGGTGAGCTTGGTCACCGAAAAGTGGAAGTCCCTAGGGAGACGTTAGTCTTGTCTTTGAAACCACAACTTGTAGGTTATTGTGCGTGCGCGCGTGTACACGCTAGTTATCGGAGTGTTGCATACGTTGAATATAACATATATATGTAAATGTATGAATATATATATGTATATATATATATATATATATATATATATATATATATATATATATATACAGATATGTGTAATAAAACCACTTGGAAAATAAAATTAAAATAAGTCACCTTTCATTTTATTTTCCAATTGGTTTTATAACTCATTTTGTGAATCAAATGTTTTTGTGATTTATTCGCATATACAGATATATGACGAGAGAGATAAGATAGAATTCACAGCAAGAAGACGTGACGCAGGAGCTCCCGACGCCATCAGCCGTGAACAAGCCATAGACGTGGAAGAATTAAGCTATCACCCGAGCCAAGGCACTTCTCTCGCCTCTTGTTCTGTTGGCATATGCCCTAATAAACACCCCTCTTGACGAGGCATAGCCCTTGCTGGTCTAAAAACTTGCTTGGTTGAGTGGTGAGGGAAAAAAAAACCCTCCCGGTCTCCCGCTCCTTCAGCGGAACCGGAATAGACATAGTAGGTCCCGGTAGCCGAGAAAACCGTTAGAGCTGCAGATAAACAGTAGGGCACCAGTAGACACGATAGCTTTCCCTTAAAGGCACCATAATCCTGGACCAGAATGACGATGCCCATCGCATTCCACTATTAGAAGCTCTTTATATAAAATATTTATCACTCTCAATCAACATCCAGAGTGGTGATCTCCTGACCCTTCCCTCCAGTAGAGACATTTCGCCACTCCTCTGTTCAGGCTCCCCACGGAGCGTCATTTACTTATATGTTCAGCAATATTGTATTGACATTTCCCAATGTTAGTTTTTGTGTTTATAACCCATGTGCCAAAAACCATTATATTCAATTGAAAATATGACAAGAGTTACGAAACGTCCTGCTAGTAAATAACGAATCGTCTTTATTCGTCTCCATGCCATACACTTTCGGAGAATTTTTGTATTCCTTAGGTAAGGATGAGAAACGGTTTTTCAGAAGAGTTGAAAGTCTTCAGAAAAAGATCATCAACGCCGAGATTTCCGTCGCATTTAATACTAAATATATATATACATACATACATA
>NC_134798.1:23030171-23032671 GCF_046742065.1 Oratosquilla oratoria
TGTGTGTGTGTGTGTGTGTGTGTGTGTGTGTGTGTGTGTGTGTGTGTGTGTGTGTGTGTACCTACATATATACTTATATGTATATATATATATATACATATGTATATGTATATATACATACATAAATATATATATACATGTATATATATATATATATATATATAGACATACATACATATATATATATATACATATGTATATGTATATATACATATGTATATATATATATATATATATATGATGAAGTTGGAAAAAGAAGTCACGGGACTAGTTCCGAGTTTTTGAGTTCATTCCTGACCGGTTTCTCTTTATATTTCTTGAGAGGAATGTGACTCTGGGGTGAAAATGGTGGTATACATAGTAAGAATAGTACCGCGTTCCCTCCTTTGGAGGTGGGCTCTGTTTGTTGTTTTTAATACAACGTACAATAATTTACAATTTTTGTAATGTAGCTATCTAAACCATTTTTGTAGATGTCAGATACAGCTCCGGTGTGTGTGAGTTGTTGTCCGAGGGTGTACAGTTTAAGTAAATTGAGTGAGATGTGTGAAAATATGAAAAATACCGAAAAATGTCATAAGATAACTTATAATGTGAAATAATATAATAATAACATACCCAGACAAAATGAAACAGAATAGAATAAAATGAAAGCAATATGATAATTTGAAGTGATGTAACATCCTATGACATCACATCGCATTTTGTTGTATGACATAAGATATTATAGTTTAATGATAAATAGCATAATTTTTTTAATACTGATACGATTTTACATATGTATTAGAAATACTAAATGAATGATAATATAAATAACATAGCCAGACAGAATGAAAATAATGTAATAACTTGAAGTGATGTAATGTACTATATGGCATCGCATCGTATTTGTTGTATGACATAAGATATAATTCAATAAAGAATAACTGAAAAATATATAGTAATATAATATTCTTACATAAAATGACGCAATACAATTGGTAAAATGAAACATAATGAAACAAAATATGTATGAACTGACCGGCATCAAGCTCAACCCAGGAAGTGTTGACATTTGGGCACCGGATAGAGTTCCTCGTACTATATGGGCGCTGTTCTGGGGCAAGTCCTTATGGCTGTGTACTTAGCTGTAATTTTTTTCCATTTTATATTCCTATACATAACAACTAATGCCAACATTGTATCAGTATTAATATCTTTGATGGTATCCATTGTTATACAACAAAATGCGAAGTGATGTCATAGGACGTTACTTCACTTCAAATTATCACAATGTTTTCATTCCATTTTATTCTGTTTCATTTTGTCTAGATATGTTATCGTTATATCACTTTATATTATAAGTTATTTTGTAACATTGTCTTATATTTTTTTACATTTTCACACATCTCACTCATTTTACTTACACTGTTACACCCTCGGACAACATTTCACACACACCGGAGCTGTATCTGACATCTACAAAAATGGTCTAGATAGCTGCATTACAAAAATGGTAAATTATTGTACACTGCATCACCAAATACTAGGAAGTCTTTAAACTTAAAGTGGCTAATCCGAAGTTGCCTTATTATTTATGGCTTACCAAATTACATAAAGCTGATATCCCCCTAGACCTATCATTTCCGACCTGGGATATTGTACCAGCAAGCTTTCCAAATGGTTCGCAAGTCTGTTGGTATTTTTTCTGGTTCCCACTTAAAATAATCAAAGGATTTCATCACAAAACTAAATCAAGTTAATATCTCTAGGAGTAAAATGCTTAGTCGTGATGTGAATTCTCTTTTTACACATGTTTGCGTTGATGATGTCCTGTCCTTCCTAGAAACCAAGCTACAACCATTTTAGGACAAATTCCCACTCCCGGTTACAAAAATCATTGCTATTATTTGCCTGTCACCTCAGATGTTTTCTTTTTTCAGAATTATTTTTTAGACAAACATTTGGTTGTAGCATAGGTTCAATTCTCTCCTATACTCGCCAATATGTATATGGAATATTTTGAGTCTATTCTCCTCCCAACTATTATACCCCCAGACATCGTCTGGTTTAGATACGTGGATGACATTTTTACTCTTTGGGTAGAAAATTGGGGTAGTTTGATAACTTTTTTGTCAAATCAAATTCTTTAGCTCCCAACATTTATTTCAAAGAGGAATGGGAAGAAAAAGCTAAGCTACCCTTTCTAGGTGTTCTAATTGTTCGTGACGGGGATAAACTTGCCTTCACGGTCTATAAAAAAGAGACCCATTCTGGTAGTTATCTCAATTTCTTCAGCAGTCATCCACACAAAGTAAAAAGTAGCGTCGCCTCAGCTTTATTTCTTCGAGCTCTCAGGATTTGCAGCCCCCAGTTTCTTGATGGAGAATTAGATATGATTAAATCTCAACTTAGGAAGTTAGCTTACCCGGATTGGTTTTTGGTCAAAGACCTCAGCCGAGCGAGAGCCATTTTCTTCAACACCGCCCACATTTATTCTAAATTTTCATAGGGTAAGAGC
>NC_134798.1:23050171-23052671 GCF_046742065.1 Oratosquilla oratoria
AGGGAGAGGACAGAAGACAGAGGTGAGTGGAGAATGGTTGTATATGGATGATGCTGTGATTGCATGAGGAGGAATGGGCCGGGGGGGTGGGGGTGGGGTAGTATGTGTGAGTAAATTTTGACGCAGCCCGAAGGGATTTCTCCCTGTCCTCTCCTTATAAGCAAGGGGGGACGGAGAGGGGGGGTCGCCGATTAAATGAAGCGGCCTTGCTGTGGATGTGCTGTGTCTTGCGACACTGCTTCTGACCCAGGGCGGTGGGCAAGGTGCAGGGATGACCCGTCATCCAGGAGGTGCTCAGATGAGAGGGAGGGTGGGAGGGGTGTGGAGTGTTTTTAGGGATGAAATGGGTGGGAGTGTTTTTATGCCTTTCCCTTTTTGGCTACCTCCCTTGAAAGGGGGAAAAAGCCTTGTATATGTATGTATATATATATGTACATATATATATATATATATATATATTATATATATTTATATATATGTGTATATAAATATATATATGTGTGTATATATTATACATGTATATAAATATATATATATATATACATATATATATATATATATATATATATCTTAATCCGTCCACATAATTTATGCGTGGTCTTCCTCTTGCCCTCTTTCTTTCTATATTTCATGTTAGACATATACGTTCTAATTGTTGTTTTGTCATGATGTGTCCTACAAAGTGTAACTGTGGTTTCCTGGTGGTTGTTATTATGTCCCTCTGTGTTCCTATTTGCTACAGTATTTCTTCGTTTGTTTTATATTCTGCCCATGGAAAATTTCAGCATCCTTCTCCAAATTCACATTTCTATTCCTTTTATCCTGTCCTGGATTTGTTTACTAATTGTCTAAGTTTCACTTTCTTATAATAATACTGACCAGGTGTAACATTTTACAATTACTTTTCTTGTTCTAATGCTAGTTTTATTGTTAGTTACTTAGTGTTTAATTTTGTTGAAATTATTTTTCGTTATGGCTATCTTTCTCTCTATCTCTTCGTCATCCTAAGTTAACATGCTTCCACCTATGTCAATATTCTTCCTTCTACTTGAATTGTTACCCTTGGAGATTCTTGTTTTTTTTTCTTTTTGTCATTACCATCACTTCTCTTTTCTGTTTATTCATTTTTAGACCTCTGTTTCTACTTGCTTCTACTAGTGCTGTAACTAATTCCTGTAGCTGAGCTTCCGATTCTGCAAGTAACACTGTAATCCTGTTTGTCTAATATTATTGTGATTTCTTCCTCCTATTGTTACTCCTTTTAGATGGTAAATATCTCTCATGATTATTTCACTGTATAAATTAAACAGGTCTGGCGACATTACACATCCCTGTCTTGCGCCTCTTTCAATCTTTTACTAATCAGACAGTTCTTACCCCCTATTTTCACTGATGCTTCTTGCTTCCAATAGAGATTTGCGATTACCCTAAAATCCTTCCTACCCACTCCTATTTTCTTCAACATCTCTATTGATTCATTGTGTCCTACTTTGTCAAATGCCTTTTCATAGCCCACGAAACAGACATATAGATCTTTTTGCATCTCTAACATATTTTCAGCTAGTATTCCTACAAAAGAATTGCATTCCTTGTTCATCAATTATTTCTGGCCTTATTTTGTTCCTTATTCTGTTAGTAATGACTCTTAACATTATTTTTTCTTAAGTGGTTTATGATACTATTTGTTCTATGTTTGCTACATTCTAAAGCCCTATGTATTTTTGGTAAAGCTATGAAAACTGACTGGCACATTTGTTCTTTTAATTTCCCTGTTCCATAGACCTTATTGGCTATTTCTGTCATCATTTTGAGTTCAAAATCTCCCAAAGCCTCAAACATTTCCGGTGCCATTCTATCTTTTCCTATCGCTTTTCCTTCTGTCATTCTTTATTGTGCTGCTTTTATTTCATCTTTCATTGTGTCTGGACGCTCTTCATTAAAACTGTCCTGTAGTTCTTCTCTTACACATGCAAAAAGTTCCCCGATGTATTCTTTCCATCTATCCTCCACTTCTTTTTCTTTCATTGCTACTGTCCCGTCTTTATTGAAAACTGCTATATTTTGTTTGTGTTTTTTTCTATTACTTCTTTTACTTTCTCATGCATCTTTTGTTGGTCTGTTCTTTCTAGGTGATCAATTTCTATTCATCTTTCATTCATCCATTTTTCTTTTGCTCTTATACATTCTCTATGTGCCATTCTGTTAAGCTCTTTATATTTCTCTTCATCTTTGTCTTTGTACTTTCTTCTCTCTTCCATTAATTCATTAATCTCTTCTGTCATTCATGGTTTCTTATTTCTTCTTCCTTTTGTTGGTATGATTTCTGACCCCTCTTCCATGGCCTTCTGTAGTGTCGTTCATTTCCACTGAGCTGATCCTACATCTGTTTCGTCTGCTACATCTTCTAGTATTGCATACCTGTTTTTGACTTTTAAACTGAATTGTTCTCTGATTTCTCTGTTCTTTAATAGTTTCAGCTGTTTACTTATACTATGAACTC
>NC_134798.1:23062671-23065171 GCF_046742065.1 Oratosquilla oratoria
ACTGCGCTTGTATCAGGATCAGAGGAAGGATAGAGAAAGTTAGTGACAGACTTTGAGAAGGTGTGTGAAAGAAGGAAGCTCAAGATAAATGTGGGCAAAAACAAGGTAATGAGATGTACAAGGGGAGAGAGTGACAGCAAGCTGGAAGTGAGCATTAAGGGTGAGAGATTGGAGGAAGTGGATAGTTTTAGATACTTGGGTGCGAATGTGGCAGGAAATGGAGGAGTGGGGGCGAAGTTAGAATGTAGATTGAGAGAAGCGAGTAAATGCCTTGGTGGATTAAAAAGTGTAATAAGAAATAGACCTCTTGGAATGGTTGCTAAGAGGAGGTTATATGAAGGAGTGATTGCGCCAACAGCACTCAACGGGGCAGAAACATGGAACATAAGAGAGGAAGAGAGAAGGAGTTTGAATGTTTTTGAGATAAAATGTCTGAGAAGTATGATATGGTTTACTAGGCTAAATAGAGTGAAAAATGAGGAGGTGAGGATGAGAACAAGGGTGGAAAGGGAGCTGGGAGATAGGGTTTATGAAAGAGTATTAGAATGGTATGGACACATGGAAAGAATGAGTGAAGAAAGATTAGTAAGAGAGGTGTAAAAGGCAGAGGTGAATGGATGAGATGGATGGATGGGGGTCAAAGGGGCATTACAAAAGAAAGGAATGTCTGTTGAGGAAGGACGGGAAAGGACAAAAGATGGGGTGAATTTTTAGAAGGGTTGTGTATGGATGATACTGTGATGCATGAGGGGGTGTGGGTGAGGGATGGGGATGAGGAAGTATGTAGGAGAAAAAAATTGACGCAGCCCTTAGGGATTACTCCCCGTTTCTCCTTTTCTCCATGGGGGGACGGAGAGGGGGGTCGCCGAATTTATGAAGCGACCTTCCTGTGGATGCAGGGATGACCCGTCATCCAGGAGGTGCCAAGATAAGAGGGAGGGAGGAGGGTAGTGGGGTGTGGAATGTGAAGGGAATGGAATGGGTGGGAGGGATTTCTATGCCTTTCTCTTTTTGGCTACCCACCATGTAAGGGGGAAAAGCCTTAGGTATATATATATATATATATATATATATATATATATATATATATATATATACATATATATATATATATATACACCCATCTATATATCTCTATATATACATATATATGTATATATATATATATATATACATACACACATGCATATATATATGTACATATATATGTATATATATATATATATATATATATATATATATATTCATATATATATATACATATATATATATGTACATATTCATATATATATATATATATTCATATATATATATACATATATATACATATATACATATATATACATATATATATATACATATATATATATGTACATATTCATATATATATATATATATATATATATTCATATATATATATATATATATATATATATATATATATATGTATGTATATATATAAATGAAGAGGGTGGTGGATGGAAGGTGGTAGATAGAGCGTTAATGGATTATGTAATAGTAAATAGCATTATGATAGGAAGAGTTAAGGTTGTACATTTGCTAAAGGGAGAGGGTGGGGGAATATCAGATAATTTTTTGGTGGAAGGTAAGTTGAGAGTGGAGGATAGATAGAGAAAGAGGAAAGGGAGAAAAGTTAGGGAGGTGCTTAGAGTGAATTCTTTAAATGAAAAGGAAAAGGAGGAGTACAAGAAGAAGCTGAAGGAGGAGTGGGAGGGAGGAAGGGATAGAGTAGAGCTAGGTGTGGAGGAGGAATGGGATGGTTCTAGGAGGGAGTCACAAAGTATTTAAAGATGGTGTGTGGAACAAGAAGGACAGGAGGAAATAGAAGGAAGGGTAGTGAATGGTGGGATGAGGAAATAAAGAAGGTTGTAGAAGAGAAGAAGCGAGCTTTCTCAGGTTGGTTACAAAATAGGACGAGGGAGTCAAATGAGAGGTACAAAGAAAAGAAAAGAGAAGTAAAGAAAAAGGTTAAGGAGGCAAAGAGGAGAGCAGATGTGAAATGGGGTAGGAGTATGACAGAAATTTTTGAAAGTAATAAAAAGATGTTTTGGAAAGAAATTAAGAGAGGAAGAGGAGGCGAATCAAGTAAAGATGAAAAGGTAAAAGGTGCAGATGGAGAGATGATAATGGAAGAGAAGGCAGTAAGGGGAAGATGGGCAGAATATTTTAGGGAGTTGCTAAATGTGAAGGAGAATAGGGAGGGAAAGATAGCTGCAGTGGGAAATGCTAAGAAAATGACCGTGATAAGTGAGGAAAATGGAGGAGAAATAAGGAAGGATGAAGTGAAGGCAGTTGTTAAGATGATGAAAGCAGGTAAGGCACCTGGTCTGGATGGATGCCATGCAGAATGTCTAAAAAAGGAGGTACAGTGATGATGGACTGGCTGGTGAGGTTATTTAATGTTTGCTGGAGAGAGGGTAGAGTGCCGGAGGACTGGAGGAGTGCCTGTATAGTTCCACTTTACAAGGGAAAAGGGGAC
>NC_134798.1:23082671-23097671 GCF_046742065.1 Oratosquilla oratoria
GTTTTGGGATAGGACTGAAAGAAGAGGCCCAAGTACTACCCGGAAGATTCAATTATTCCCTGCTGAAGCAGTTTTTTTTTTTTTTATCCAGGTATTGATAATTTATATGTGTGTGTGTTTATTTAAGAAACTTACACTGGTGTTTTCAACAAACTGTTTAATTGTTTCTTCTATCTCCTAAAAACAGTGTTATTGAATATATATACCAGATCCTGGCAGAGTCGCCATTTTGTTACGTATAGGGAGCCTATGGATTACCTCACGTCGAGTTGTCAACCTTAGACTGAGTTCTCCGGCTTATAGCTGGGCAATTTATTTAGGACTAAAGGGGGGTATGTATCTAACGTCAGAAGACTCTAGAAGGAATATTAACCATATAGTTTAAATAACAAAAATATACTAATATATGGACAAAACAAGGACAAGGTGCACACATATATATGAAATAACACATATGTATATATGGACAGAATAGACCAATGAAAATAGACAATAATATTAAGAACCTATATGAATAGAAAAATACATGGCTAGTATATTCAAACTATTTTGCTATCATGGGTCTAAGATGACCTGAGTCGGTTCTTATCATAAGGATGGCTATCATTTGAAATGACGCTGAGTCAAAGATTGTGTGCGTTTATATACTCATCAACCGGAAGTGTGTACGTGACAAAAACACGAAGGACTCTAGAAGGAATATTAAACATGTAATTTAAATAACAAAAATATACTAATATATAGACAATACAAGGACAAAGTACACACATATATATGAAATAACATATGAGTATGGGATATCTAGGCCGAATAGACCAATAAAAATGGACAATAATATTAAGAACCTATATGAATAGAAAAATACATGGTCAGTAAATTCAAACTATTCTGCTGTCATGGATCTAAACTGACCTGAGTTAGTTCTTATCATAAGGATGGCTATCATTTGAAATGACACTGGGTCAAGGATTTTGCGCGTTTATATACTCATTAACCGGAAGTGTGTACGTGACAAAAACACGAAGGACTCTAGAAGGAATATCAAACATGTAATTTGAATAATTTTTTTTTACTAATATATAGACAATACAAGGACAAGATACACGCATATGTATGAAATAACACGTATGAGTATGGAATATCTGGGCCGAATAGACCATTAGAAATTAACAATAATACAAAGAACCTAAATGAATAAAAAAATACATGGTCAGTAAATTCAAACTATCCTGCTGTCATGGGTCTAAACTGACCTGAGTCAGTTCTTATCATAAGGATGGCTATCATTTGAAATGACGCTGGGTCAGGATTGTGTGCGTTTATATTCATCAACCGGAAGTGTGTACGTGACAAAAAACACGAAGGACTCTAGAAGGAATATCAAACATGTAATTTGAATAACAAAAATATACTAATATATAGACAAAACAAGGACAAAATACACACATATACATGAAATAACACATATGAGTATGGGATATCTGGGCCGAATAGACCAAAGAAAATGGACAATAATATTAAGAACCTAAATGAATAGAAAAATACATGGTCAATAAATTCAAACTATTCTATCATGGGTCTAAACTGACCTGAGTCAGTTCTTATCATAAGGATGGTTATCATTTGAAATGACGCTGGGTCAAGGATTATGCGGGTTTATATACTCATCAACGTGACAAAAAACACGAAGGACTACGCAAATTCTTTATGTTTGAGGGAGCCGTCTCTAACGTCAAATCACGCCACCCACTCAATCTACTACCGTTTCATCGGTTAAAAAAGCTTGCGTACATAGAACTACAGAGGTATTTTTACAATGTAGACTGATTATAAATTATACAAAGTATGTGAATTTGAATGCAAACCGTATTTACGTAAGTTAATACAGAATTTCACACTGTATATATCAATGGTGCAGCTTCCATGAACATTAGACAAAAACGTCATTCTAACATACATACATACATACATACATACATACATACATACATACATACATACATACATACATACATACATACATACATACATACATACATACATACATACATACATACATATACCAAGGCTTTTTCCTCCTTACAAGGGAGGTAGCCAAAAAGGAAAAGGCATAAAATCATTTCCACCCGTTCCATCCCTGAATACAATCCACACCCCTCCACCCTCCCTCTTATCTTAGCACCTCCTGGATGACGGGTCATCCCTGCACCTTGTCCACTACCCTGGGTCAGAAGCAGTGTCGTAAGACACAGCACATCCACAGCAAGGCCGCTTCATTAAATCGGCGACCCCCCCTCTCCGTCCCCCCATTGCATAAAAGGAGAGTACGGGGAGAAATCCCTTCGGGCTGCGTCAAATTTTGCTCACACATACTGCCTCACCCCCATCCCCCCGCCCATTCCACCTCATGCAATCACAACATCATCCATATACAACCATTCTCCATTCACCCCTGTCTTCTGTCCTCTCCCGTCCTTCCTCAACAGGCATTCCCCTCTTCCCCAAAGCCCCCTTCACCCCATCCATCCACCTCATCCTAGGACGTCCCCTCATGTTCACTCCCTCCACATCTGCCTTCCACTAGTCTTTCTTCACTCATTCTTTTCATGTGTCCAAACAATCCTAATATTCTTTCATCAATCCTATCTTCGAGCTCCTTTTCCACCCCTGTTCTCCTCCTCACCTCCTCATTTCTCACTCTACCTAGCCTAGTAACCCCCATCATACTTCTCAGACACCTCATCTCAAACACATTCAAACTCCTTCTCTCTTCCTCTCTTATGTTCCATGTTTCTGCCCCATACAGTGCTGTTGGTACAATCACTCCTTCATACAGTCTCCTCTTAGCATCCATTCCCAAATGTCTATTCCTCATTACACTCTTTAATCCACCAAGGCATTTACTCGCTTCTCTCAATCTACATTCTACCTCCACCTTCACTCCACCTTTTCCTGCCACATTTACACCCAAGTATCTAAAACTATCCACTTCCTCCAGTCGCTCTCCCTTAATGCTCACTTCCAGTCTACTGCCACTTTCACCCCTTATACATCTCATCACCTTACTTTTACCCACATTTATCTTTAGCTTTCTTCTATCACATACTCTCCCAAACTCTGCCACCAACTTCCTCAATCCCTCCTCCGATCCTGCCACAAGTGCAGTGTCGTCCGCAAGCAACAGCTGGCTCACCTCCCACTTTTCTCCATTTGCTTTAACCATCTCCAATTCCTGACCCACTACCCTTGCATTTACCTCTCGCACCACCCCATCCATGTATAAGTTGAACAGCCAGGGTGACATAACGCATCCTTGACGAAGTCCCACCTTTACCTCGAACCACTCACTCTCTCCATTTCCAATCCTGACACAAGCTCTACTACTCTCATAAAAACTTTTGACAGCTCCCAGAAGCTTTCCTCCTATCCCATATATCTGCATAACCTCCCACAGTGCCTTTCTGTCTATCCTATCATAAGCCTTTTCCAGATCCATAAAAGCCCAAAAAAACATCCTTCCCCTTTCCTATAGCTTTCTCACATATCTGTCTTACCACAAAGATCTGATCTACACAACCTCTACCTGTCCTAAATCCACACTGTTCCTCACCAATTACTCCTTCTGTTCCTCTCCTAATCCTCTCAATCAAGATCCTCCCATAACCCTTCCCAACTACACTTAACAAGCTAATCCCTCTGAAACTACTACATTCACACTTGTCCCCTTTTCCCTTGTAAAGTGGAACTATACAGGCACTCCTCCAGTCCTCCGGCACTCTACCCTCTCTCCAGCAAATATTAACATAAGAACATAAGAAATAAAGGAGACTGCAAAAGACCATAAGGCCTACACAAGGCAGCTCCGTATCCATCACAACCTGCAATCCCCATCCATAAAGTTGTCTTATCGTTTTTTAAAACAACTGATAGTTTCAGCGCTTACAACATGGTTACTAAGTTTATTCCATTCATCGACCACCCTATTTCCTTCTTAAATCTAAATTTGTTCAGTTTATACCCATTACTGCGAGTCCTGCCCTGTTAATTTATTATGATTACCTTGTTTGCATCACCCTTGTTATAGCCTTTGATCCACTTGAACACTTTTATTAGATCACCCCGCACTTTGCGTCTTTCCAGAGAGTGTATATTTAGGTGCCTAAGCCTCTCTTCGTAAGGCAAATTTCCGACTCCTTGTATCATTTTGGTCATTCTTCTCTGTACTGATTCTAGTGAATTTATGTCCATTCTGTAGGACGGAGACCAAAACTGTACCGCATAGTCAAGGATGGGTCTAACTATCGCTAGATAGAGTTTAATAATTACCTCTGCACTTCTATTCGTTACCGTCCTAGCAATGAAGCCTAATGCACTGTTAGCTTTATTTCTGGCGCTAATGCACTGGTTCCTGGTTTTAAGGTCCGGACTCACCAGAACTCCCAAGTCCCTCTCGCACTCAGATTTGTCTAAAAACGTGTTATCTAAGTTGTATCTATTTTTGGGGTTGTGTAGCCCTACGTTTAATACGGTACACTTAGAGATATTGAAGTTCATTTGCCATTTCACCGACCATGTTAACAGTTTATTAAGATCATCCTGCAGAATCTGGGCGTCGTCTCCTGACCTAATTAGGCGTCCTATTTTAGTGTCGTCCGCAAACTTATTAACATCACTATTTAACCCCGCTAGTAACATTGCCCCACCTAGATTTTATTCCATTTATGGTGACCCGCTGTTTTCTGTTACTAATCCAAGCTCTAATCCATTCTAACACTTTTCCTCCTATGCCATGGGCTTTGATTTTATTTAGTAGTCTCTGGTGTGGCACTTTGTCGAACGCTTTGCTAAAGTCAAGGTAAATAACATCGTAATTTTCATTGTTGTCTGACGCCTTATATACTTTAGTGTAAAAGGATAGAAGATTAGTCACACATGATTTACCCTTGGAGAAACCTTGCTGTGAATCACGAATTAAATTATGCCCTTCAGTGTGTTCTCTGAGTCTATTTACTATTATTGATTTAAGCATTTTTCCTATAACCGATGTCAAACTGATTGGCCTGTAGTTGCATATAGACGATATATCTCCCTTCTTAAAAACAGGAACAACGTTTGCCTGCCTCCAAGCAGTTGGAACAGAACCAGTGTCTACCGATTTATTGAATATTTCAGTTAACTGGTCGCAGATTTCAAATTTACACTCTTTAAGCATTCTTGGAAAAATTTCGTCTGGACCCGGAGATTTTGTAGCTTTAAGTCTGTCAATATGCTTGACTACTTCTTCTTTACTAATGCTGATATTAGTTAGACTACTTTCTTCATCCCCTCTGAAAATCGGATCGCAGTCAGGTACTTTATCTAACCTCTCATTAGTAAACACCGATAGAAAATAATTGTTAAACTCCTCACTCATTTTTTCTTCCGATTCTATCATCAAATAACCTCACCAGCCAGTCCACCATCACTGTATCTCCCTTTTTCAGACATTCTGTATGGTTTCCATCCGACCAGGTGCCTTACCTGTTCTCATCATCTTTACAACTGCCTTTACCTCATCCTTCCTTATTTCTCCTCCATTCTCCTCACTCATCATTCTCATTTTCTTCGCATTTCCCACTGCAGCTATCTTTCCCTCCCAATCCTCCTTCACATTTAGCAACTCCCTAAAATATTCTGCCCATCTTCCCCTTACTGCCTTCTCTTCCATTATCATCTCTCCATCTGCACCTTTTACCTTTTCCTCTCTACTTGATTTGCCTCCTCTTCCTCTCTTAATTTCTTTCCAAAACATCTTTTTATTACTTTCAAAAATTTCTGTCATACTCTTACCCCATTTCACACCTGCTCTCCTCTTTGCTTCCTTTACAATTTCCCCCTTTTTTTTTTTTTTTTTGTACCTCTCATATGACTCCCTCGTCCTATTTTGTAACCAATCTGTGAAAGCTCGCTTCTTCTCTTCTACAACCTTCTTTGTTTCCTCATTCCACCATTCACTACCCTTTCTTCCATTTCCCCCTGTCTTTCTTGTTCCACACACCATCTTTGCACACTTTATGACTCCCTCCTTGAAACATCCCCATTCCTCCTCCACACCTAGCTCTACTCTATCCTTCTCTACCTCCCACTAACATACAAGTAAAAATATTATAAACAATGTGAAAACTATATAAAACACATAATGAAAATACATACATCACATGACTTGCCAACTATGGGAAAATCATGAAGGAACAGACTGGAAAAAGTATAACGGCGAGCCACAAAACTGATTCCAAATATGAAAAATAAATCATACGAAAATCGACTGAAACATATGAATCTGTTTTCCCTAAAAAAGCGTAGACTCAGAGGAGACTTGATACAGGTCTTTCAAATTCTAAAGGGAATTGACAACATCAAAAGTGACAAAATTTTCACACTGAATGAAAATCAGACAAGAGACAATGGTCTCAAACTATCCGGAAACAGTTTCAATTTGGGAGTGGGTAGAAACAACTTCACCAACCGTGTAGTTAATGAATGGAATAAACTTCCTACACAGGCAGTGCAATGTAGTTCACTTCGAAGCTTTAAGAATCATTTAGAGAAACTCCTAAGCAATATGCTGTAATGACTATCATTGATCTTATATTATTTGTTTTTGTTTTTGTTATCATTTGTCTGTTCGATTCTCATTTATTATTAGTTATATGTCAATTTGTTATCATTTACTATTTACCTGTTTGTTTACTATTTAACTATACCTATGCGTTTATTTATGTATTTTATTTGTTATTTATATTACTATAGTTTTTATTCATTCATTTATTATTATTATGATTTTTTCTTTCGCATCCGACCGAGATATAAACCAAAAGGTCTCCTGTCGGCATGCTTCGCCTTTGTAATCCTTTTGTATTTTTGTAATATACTAACGTAATCATCAAATTATAATATGTATATATATATATATATACATATATATATATACATATATATTATATATATATATATATATATATGTATATATACATATATATACCATTTGAAATATCAATTGGTCTTTTACAGACTTAAAGACATCCTATTTATGTACCTTTTCTTAAGACTATGTCTTTATTCAAAGTACTAATCACTAATTGTTTTACCTTGTTCTTAAGTGTCTTATAAATCCCCGAGTCCAATTTTAAACCTTTAATCCTAATTGATTCTGGAATGGTTAAAACTTCGGAGTTTACAGTGATTCCTTTCAACTGCACTCCTATTCTGTTAATTGCTCTGAAGTGCAATAATGTCGACTTTATTACGCCACCTTCCACAATTAGTAAAGCTTCTTTTGAAGTTGATGAAATCTGATTAATTTTTGGGATTTCTTGAACACCTGAGTTGTGTTCACTATGTGTGCCTTTTTCTTCCTTTTGTGGTTTTTGTTCTTCTGTCCCATTACCATCCAATCTACCATTGTTATATTCCCTATTTATTTCAATAGATTCTCTTATCACAGATAAGTCTGGTTGAATTAAAAACAGGGTAAACTGGGGTTTCACTAAGATCCCTAACTCAGCCGAAAATATGATTATGCCCTCTTTTCTCATAGCTGCAAATCCTATCAATAAATCTCCTGAGAAAATATATTCTTCTACAACTATCACTGCAATGAGCAAGTGTTCATTTTATACAAAATATATAGCTCAGTCTTACCTAATGTTTTTAACTGACTTTTTGTTACTCTTTGCAATGAGTAATGGATTGGTTCCAAGATTTTCACTCCCGGTCTAAATTGCTTTAAAATTTTGCTGGTTGTAACATTTACTACAGATCCCATATCAATAAATATTTGAATAAGACTATTGAATACTTTACTACAGATCCCATATCAATAAATATTTGAATAAGACTATTGAATACTTTACTACAGATCACATATCAATAAATTATATTTGAATAAGAATACTGAATACTTTACTACAGATCCCATATCAATAAATATTTGAATAAGACTATTGAATACTTCACTCGCAATGATGGGTCCTACAGAAGTCCTTCCAATTTTCATAGTCAATTTGAAATTCTTTTCTGTTGGTGTTTCGTTCTCATCACTATCCAATACACTATAATGTATATTTGTTGCTCTAGGGTTAGCTCTGTAGTGTTAGTTTATTTTGTGTCTAGAGGTTTCCCCCCTTGTTTCTTGGTGAATACGAAAAATTGGTGTTGCTCTACAATCCTATGTTCTATGCCCTACTCTATTGTGATGCAAAAGAAAGGTAGGTTTCTACAATGATGCTCATCATAACCCTCATATTTGCAGTTCCTACAAATAATCTCATAACAACTGTCTCGTGCTTTATATCCTCAGTTATTACAATTATGGCACTCAAGTCTAGCATTCCTTGAAGTGTTTCAAACTCTATGTTTAGATCCTCTATTTCTGTCATCACTCCTAGAGTTCCTAGTTTCTTTCTGTTGTTGCATTCCTAATGCCATGACATATAGACTAGTTGCCTTAATTTCTTGATAACCTTGTAAAAGATTATCTATCTCCCCGAAGCCCATTGTTTCTTTAAAATCCCTGTATGGCTTTTCTGAAATCATCTCGTCGCTGTTGTATACCAATAGTGCAAATGCTATTAACTTAGTAACCTGAGAAGCTCTTAACTTCTCACTAGATCTACTTTCTATCCAGTCTGAATCCTTCAACATAGAAATAATGTCCTTAGACAATCTGTCTATTTTGCTCAATATTCTGTGTTTATTTCACTTGTTTTGTTGTCTTCATCATTCTAATAAGAACCTGATATGATCCTGATCACACTTTAACTTGTAGTCCTATTTTATTTTTATTTTTATTTTTTTTAATTTGCTGGAAATGTATTATAAGCCTAGCTCTATCCTTTTCAGGATCTACATTTTCTTATAATATTTCTGTCTTTTCATGTTCATCCAATATGTCTTTGTCACTATTAGTGTATCAATCATGTAAATGAATCTGTTTACCTCTATTGTATTTTCTTCCCCCGAAAACTTTGGAATATTTTCTGCGAGGTAATAATCTCATGTCGGAGAACTTCCGTGGCCATACTTTCATTTGGTAATGTCGATTTGAATCGACTTCTCTTTTAGACGTTCCCCACACTTACGGACGCGCATCTCAGTAACACATCAACCTTGTCCTTGTAGTAGTCCTTATTCTTCACTAGCTCGTCCCGTGCCAGCGTGGGGATTTGCATGCACAGCAAGATCCCGTATGTTGCTTGTAGTTTGTGCGATGATATCTATTTTGTACTGATTCTTTTCATACGTGTAAGCACGTACCTTACACTAAATTCTTTGGATGTGTTCTTCTTTAGTAGCATTCGTTGATTTGCGTGCGTTTGCTTGCGTACGCTATTCATCGGAGATGGTTATTTCATCCCACCGCTGCCACCAACTTTTGCCAACCTTTGCTCCTTTCGTCACTTTCTTCACTTTCTCCCCTTTTTGTCTGCAGTCATCCAACTTTGTCAAGTTCTAGTTCTTTTAATTATATACATACATACATACATACATACATACATACATACATATATATGCACTAAAAACCCACTATAATTTGGATTTAAGAAAAGAAGGAAGTAACGAATTTCCGTATATTTCGATCACTTGCTGTGATCCTCTTCAAGCGGAATACATAGACAAGAGAACATACATATCTTATATACAGATGAGAGAGGTAAAGTTAGGGAACAAGGACAAGACATCTCATGTGGCATCTATATTGTTACGCGGGTTATGTGGTAAATCGTCCGCTTTTACAATATGAGGAAATAATTTATTGACTGCCAAGGTGGTTATGTAATCTGGTGACCATTGGCCTTTTGAGATATTAAAATTCGGGAATTGTTTTGTTAAGGAAGATTCAATAATTTTCCTTTTATAACTACATTTGGATTTGAAAATGGTTTTTGCCTCGTCCCAATTTATTCTGTGATTATTGTTGGCTACGTGTTGAAATACCGCGGAGTTATGTTGAGCATATTTTACTGAGTTTTTATGTTCTTTAATTCTCGTTTTTAATTCTCTGCCCGTTTGTCCCCAATACACTTCATCACAATCTGAGCAGGGTAATTTGTAAACTCCGGGATCTATGTCTTCTGTTGGTCTGTGATGAACGTTAACTACTTTTCTGAATAGATTATTGGGATAACTAAAAATGATGTTTACGTTATCTTTTGGCAACATTTGATAGAAATTATTGATGGATTGGTTAAAAGGAAGTTTTAAGCAGTGTTTGTTCCATTTATGATGTTGAGATGGATGGGAAGTGGATTTATAATAACTGGTTTTGGCCTTGCTTAAGGCTTTATTTGTAAACCAGTCTGGGTATCCTAGTCTTTTTAACTGAGTTTTGATGATAGAAATTTCTGAATCTAAATAAGATGGGCTACATAATCTTAGTGCCCTTAGAAAAAGACCCGAAGCAACACTATATTTAATATTATCAGGATGGTTGCTGTAGAAGTGTACATAACTCCCCGTGTGTGTCGGTTTTCTGTACACTGTGAAAGAAAGAAGATCCTGATGTCTCATGACTAAGATGTCCAAAAATGGTAATCTGTTATCCACTTCCCATTCCACTTTAAATTTAATGTTAGCAGTAAGGTGGTTAAGTCTATAGAAGAAATCATTAAATGAACCCCACTCTTCATCCCAAATCGTGAAGATGTCATCTACATATCTATACCAGAACAAGGACACACACACACACACACACACACACACACACACACACACACACACACACACACACACACACACACACACACACACACACACACACACACACACACACACACACACACACACACACACACACACACACACACACACACACACACACACACACACACACCAAACACACACACACACACACACACACACACACACACACAGATCGGACCTACGAGCTCTGAGCTCTCTTCCAGGAGGGAAATAGCTGTCGATCACGAGTCCAACACGTGATCCAAAGACCAAGTGAATACACACACACACACACACACACACACACACACACACACACACACACACAAACACACACACACACACACACACACACACACACACACACACACAACACACACACACACACACACACACACACACACACACACACACACACACACACACACACACACACACACACACACACACACACACACACACACACACACACACATATATATATATATATATATATATATACATATATATATATATATATATATATATATATATATATAGATAATCGATAGCCTTGTTTCTCTCATTTCACGATATTTTTTCTGCCTAGGAGAGTTAAAGCGTAGAACTCTGCGGTATCTTTTTTGAGTTAATTCTTATACAGCGTGCCCCCGAGAGCATGTAAGTAAGATCCTACGTTAGCTTTGAGGTGACGTAGTGATTTCTTTAGTCCAATGAACTTTAATTTCATATATAAGATCCACCCTAATGGGCGTGATCTTACAATCGTGAACCAATTGAGTTTTCTCCTTCTCTATCCTTTCACCAATATTGTTTACTTAGATAATCTCGAATTTCTGCATATCTCACCCAGGCTACAAATAATCCTATGTCAGCAATCCATTTGAGCCCCCGGCTATTGTTTATAAATAACAGTTTTATTACCTACACAAAGCGGAAAGCGAACTTAGGCAACTCACTCGCTTGCTCGCAATACTATTTTTTATGTATACACATGTTTCATAAACACGTAATACATAAAATGTAACACGCTTCTTCTACCTCTCTTTCTACCAGCTTCTCTACCGGCCTCTTACATGTGGTATAGATAAGAGTAAAATGTGAGAGATAGGCAGAACGTTTATGAGAAGAGAGATGGATGAATTTTTACTAAGTGAAACTAAGTTGAAAGGGAGGGGCGAGCTCCAGTTTGGGAGTGTAGATGAGAGGGTATCAGGAGTGAAGAGAGGGAGTTGGGAGAGAAGGGGTGACAATACTAGTAAGTGAAGAAATAGGTAAACGTGTGGTGGAGTGGAAGTAGGTTTCTTCAAGAGTTAATGTGCATGAAGGTGCAGTTGGGAAGGGAGATGTAGGTTTTTGTAAATGCACATGGGCTTGGTAGTGAGAAGAGTGTACAGGAAAGGGAAGCTTTTTAGATAGCTTTAAATGAGTGCATAGAGTATTTAGGGAGATATGTCAATGTAGTGGTATTGGGAGATCTTAATGCTAGGGTAGAAAATGTCGAAAGTGATTGGGAAGTGTGGAGTTCCAGGAGAAAATCGTAGTGGAGAGTTAATTGTGGAGATATATCTAGAGAGAGAGCTGGTGATAGCAAATATAGTGCTTAGGAATAAAGTCAAGCATAAATACACATGGGAGAGGAAGGGGATGGATGGGTGGTAGATAGGGTTTTCATGGATTATATAGTGGTAACAAGGAGAAGAGTAGGAAGAGTTTTGGATATACATGTTCCAAGCAGAGAGACAGGGGGAATATCAGATCATTTATTGGTGGAAGGTAAGTTAAGAGTAGAGGATAGATAGAGAAGGAGGAAAAGGACAGAAGGTAGGGTAGGTGCTTAGAGTAAACTGCTTAAATGAGAAAGAAGGAACTGGGGTCGCAGATTAGTGATCTTTCCTATTCTCGGGAATCAGATCGACGTTTCTGACAAAAGGAGTGGCCGTTATAATTGACTGGCTAGTGAGGCCGTTTAATGTGAACCTAAGGAATAGGAATGGGCTGGAGGACTGGCGGAAGGTGTGTATTGTTCTATTTTACAAATGAAAAAGGAATGTAAATAAATTAGTTTTAAAGGGATCAGCCTCCTGAGCGTAGTTGGAAAATCATATGAGATGGCGTTAACTGAAAAGATTAGGAGAGGAATAGAAGACCCCGAATATCTATAACTCTTCACTTTTTCTAAACTCTCGCTTTTAAGACTTACTTCCAATTTATTGCCACCTACATCTCTTATACATCTTACCATTTTGCTTTCCCTAACATCTACTTTCAACTTTGTCCTATCACATACTTTTCCAAGCTCCGTCAGTAACCTCAGACCCTCTTCTGACCCAGCCACAAGCGTATTTTCATCAGCAAACAGCACCTGGGTTACTTTTCGTTCACTATTTCTATCCATCTCCATTTCTTTGCCCACTACCCTCAAGCCTCCCGCACCACCCAACCTACATGCACATTGAATGGCCATGGTGACATATTACAACCCTGGGGCAGTCCCACCTTCACTTCAAACCACTCCAACTCTTTCCGTCCCAAACATACTCCACTCCCCTCCACCCTCTTCCCTCCCTCTTATCTTGACACCTCCAAGAAGACAGGTCATCCCTACACCTCACACACTGGCCTGGGTCAGAAACAGTGTCGCAAGACACAGCACATCCATAGCCAGGCCGCTTTATTAAATTGGAGACCCCCCTTCTCTCCGTCCTCTCATGCAGAAAAGGAGAAGACGGGGAGAAATCCCTTCGGGCTGCGTCAATTATTTCTCACACATACCTCCTCACCTCCCATTCACCACACACTCCCCCTCATGCATCACAGCATCATCCCTTCACAACCATTTTCCATTCATACCTCCTCTGTCCTCTCCCGTCCTTTCTCAACAGACATATCTTTCTTCCCCAATGCCCCTTTTACCCCATCAATCCATCCCATCCTAGGTCGGCCCCTCATGTTCATTCCTTCCACCTCTGCCTTCCACACCTCTTTTACTAGTCTTTCTTCACTCATTCTTTCCATGTGTCCAAACCATCCTAATACTCTTTCATCAACCCTATCTCCCAACTCCCTTTCCACTCCCGTTCTCCACCTCACCTCCTCATTTCTCACTCTATCCAGCCTAGTAACACCCTATCATATTTCTCAGGGACCTCATCTCAAACACATTCAAACTCATCTCTTCCTCTCTTATGTTCCACGTTTCTGCCCCGTACGGTGTTGTCGGCACAATCACTCCTTCATACAATCCCCTCATAGCATCCATTCCAAAAATTCTATTTCTCATAACACTTTTCAATCACCCAAGGCTTTTACTCAATCCCTCCTCTGATCCTGCTACAAGCTCAGTGTCGTCAGCAAACAACAGTTGGCTTATCTCCCATTTTGTAATGATTACGAAAGCGGAGCACGTCGACAGTAGACCCTTTGGTTCATAACTAGGTCAGATATGAAAAAATATATATGATAATGATAAATAAATATATAAATAGATAGATAGATAAATAAATGAATAAATGAATAGATAAATGAATAAATAAATAAATAGATAAATAGATAAATAAATAAATAAATAAATAAATAAATAAATAAATAAATAAATAATAAATAAATAAATAAATAAATAAATAAATAAATAAATAATAAATAATAAATAAATGAATAAATAAACAAATAAATAAATAAATAAATAAAATATATAACAAATAATAATAAATAGAATAAATAGATGAATGCATAGGTACAGTTAGATAATAGACAAACAGGTAAATAGTAAATAATAATAAATTGACATATAACTAATAGTAAATGTGAATCAAGCTAATAATAATAAGCAAACGGACAAATGATAATAAAACAAATAAGCAAATAATGAATATAAAATAAATTACAGTCATTACAACATCTTGTTTAGGTGTTAATCTAAATGATTCTTAAAGCTTCGAACTAAACTACATTGCACTGCCTCTGCAAGAAGCTTATTCCATTCATTAACTACACGGTTGGCAAAGTTGTTTCTATTAATTTCCAAATTAGATCTTTTTCCTGACAGTTTGAGAACATTGTTTCTTGTCTGATTCTCATTCAGTATGAAATTTTTGTCACTTTTGATGTTGTCAATTCCCTTTAGAATCTTAAAGACCTGTATCAAATCATCACTGAGTTTACGTTTTTTTAGGGAAAACAGATTCATATATTTTAATCGACTTTCGTATGATTTATTTTTGATATTTGAAATCAGTTTTGTGGCTCGCCGTTGTACTTTTTTAATTTATCAATGTCTTT
>NC_134798.1:23102671-23112671 GCF_046742065.1 Oratosquilla oratoria
TATACACATAGAAATGGTGATAGTAACAATAACAATAATAATAATAAATAAAATAAAATAAAAAGAACAAAAACCATGTGGCCGAAAGGTCCATAGGACAATTGGGACAATTAGGAAACTAAATACTGCTTTACTATCCTATGATATTGTTTTGTTAAACCAAAACACAAGTAATATTATTATCAAATAGTACAAAAAAGAAAAAGAAAGAAAAAAAACAATATTTAACAGAAATACGAAAACTGGAAAGGTTATGCCACATAAAACTTTCGGACGTTATACATACATACACACTCATATACACAGAAATATTAATGGTAACAGTAAATGAAAAAATACATACACAATCATATACACATGGAAATAATAATGGTAATAGTAAAACAAACAAACAAAAAATACAAAAGAACAAAACCTTGTGGCTGAAAGGTCCACAGGACATTTGGTACCATTAGGAAATTTGGTACTGTTTTATTAATTATGAAATTGTCTAGTTTAAATAAACCTAAACTCAAGTTAATATTATTATCAAAATTTTTCTTTATGAAACAGGATTCAATGATGTTCCTATCTAAAGCTGAATTACAATCAACAATTTTCTTAACGTTGTCCCAGTCAATGTTGTGGTTTGTGTCTCTAACATGGACAAGTCAGGCAGGCCTGACCAGCCGATTTGCCTCTAAACTAAGAGGAGCCACCAGTCTTGACCTGAATGGAGGAAAAAGAAAGTGCTAGTTCAAGGAGGATACCTCAGTGCATCCACGGCACTGGGACATCACTCGGCCTTCAGGAATCCTGAAGGCTGAGTGGAGGGGAGTGTGATAGGTATGGAATGGGTGGGGGTGGTTTTTTATGCCTTTGTTATTTGGCTACCTCCCTTATAAGAAAAAAAAAAGCCTTTGGTATATGTATGTAGGTATGTATCTTTACTTTGATTCTCCTTGGATTTTTATCAGTATCTGTTCCACCACTCTTAAGTAAAACTGTCTTTCCCTGTACAGAATGCATGAATGTTTATTCGCCGTTTTTTTAGTGACTTTATTAACATCTGGACGGACCTGTGTGACTGTAGTTTGATATAATTTCAGAAATTTCTTCACAAAAAATAGTGAAAATTTTTAACTTTTATTCTTTCTCTTTTCTACTGGCTTCTTTTACCAACTCTATGTTTTTACCAAATCTATGACTCAAACTCTTTGGCATGATATTGTCCCAAGTAAAAAAAACAATGATTTTCAGAGATTATATGCAACCTCTTTTTCTTTTTTCTTTTCAAATTTCATTGATTGTTCTTTTATGTCTTCTAGTTCCTCCTCTTTTTCATATCCCCCTTACTGGTATGTACCAACTTGTTTTTGTGCGTTGACTTCTGTGTTGTATTTCATTTACTTTGGATTGTGACTTAATTTTCTTTTCAGAGGCCGTAATTTTTCTTTACATAACAATCTAATCTAAGTCAGTCTGCCATTTCATTTTATTTATTGTTTCCCATGACCAGAGGTACAAAAATCCTTAGACATTTTTTCCGCTTTTTATTCTAGATATGAGGTCACCATCTTTACAGTCTATCACATTATTTTTTTACATCTTACAAGGATTTAATCTTTTTCGATCTTAATCATTTACATCTCTAAATTCTGTTCTTCCCATGTCTTCCACAGTGGTATGATCCATTTGAGTTTACTCCAACATTTTTTTTTTTTTTTTTTTTTTTTTACATTATTGTAATCATGTTTATTTTAGTGTATAGAAAACTACAAAAGAATTCTCTATTATAAGTTTCTATTTCCGTAGTTAGTATTTATGCCCTTTATTTGTTTACTGAATCTATTTGATATTACGTTTAAGTGTACGATTATGTGCGTTTATGTGTGTGTGTGTGTGTGTGTATGTGTGTGTGTGTGTGTGTGTGTGTGTGTGTGTGTGTGTGTGTGTGTGTGTGTGTGTGTGTGTGTGTGTGTGTGTGTGTGTGTGTGTGTGTGTGTGTGTGTGTGTGTGTGTGTGTGTGTGTGTGTGTGTGTGTGTGTGTGTGTGTGTGTGTGTGTGTGTGTGTGTGTGTGTGTGTGTGTTCTATTGATCACTAGCCACGAAAGCATGATAACCGATGTAGAAGTCGGTTAAGCTGTTGCAAATAGCGATCACAACTTAGATTCAAACTTCGAAAAAAAAATAGAATAGATACTTGTGTTTCTAAAGTACCCGATTTCAGTAAAGCTCAGTTCATTGGACTACGACAGGAGCTTTAGCTTACAGATTGGGAGGCAAAATTAAGCGAACGACCTGTAGATCAGATGTGGGAAACATTTTGAAATATGCTTACTAAGATGATCCATACTTACATTCCTTTTAAAAACATACGTCACCCAAATCAGGCTCGCCCAAAATGGCTTGACAAAGAAACTGAAAACTGTATTGCTAAAAAGAGAGAAGCTTATAAGAAATATAAGTATTCGGGTGCATCTAATGACTAGCAAAGTTATGTATTAATACAGAGAGATTTAAATAATAAAATAAAAAACGAATACGACAATGCGAAATGAATATCGCTGATAAATCCAAAGAGAATCCCAAAGAATTCTATAGCGAAATTAGAGTTTAAAAAGTTGTTACGAATCACATTGCTCCACTATTATCTGCTGACGGTCAACTTCAATATTTAAATGAAGGAATGTGTGATAGTTTAAACAATTATTTTAGCTCAGTATTCGTAAACGAAACACCTCAAAGTGAACTCCAAACTAAAACCTGTGAAAACTCTAGGGTAAACTTACTCACTAGGGTAAATATATCAAAAGAAAAAATCAAAAGGTGTATAGAGAAATTCAAATGTAATAAAACATCAGGACCTGACAGTTGGCATCCAAGAATTTTAAAGGAAATAAAAAACTAGATTGTTGTTCCATTAGAAATGATTTTCAAGAAATCCATCATATCCGGAGATGTCCCAAGAGAATGGAAGCTAGCTAACGTTGCTCATATATTCAAAAAAGGTGACAAAAAGAATCCAAATAACTACAGGACTATAATCTTGATTTCAAACGTAGGTAAAATGATGGAAACTATCATTAGAGATGCTATCGAACATCATTTACAAAGTAACTGTTTGATAAATGATAGCCAGCATGGTTTCACACGGAAACGTTTTTGCGTGACTAACTTACTCGAATTCTACAACACAGTTATCTCGAATTATGACAAAAGAAACAATATAGATTTAATATATTTGGACTTTGCAAAAACTAATGATACCGTCCCACACGAAAGACTACTTATTGAATTAGATTCACACGGAATAAGTGGTAGCCTATTAAGTTGGACTAGTAATTGGTTGGAAGATCAAACACAGGGAGTTATTTTAAATGGAAAATCTTCTAGATGGAAAAATTTTACAAGTGGAGTTTCTCAGGGTTCCATTGTTGGGGCACTTCTATATATAAATTATATAGACCACGGACTAAAATCTACTGTTTCCAAATTTGCTGATGATACAAAACTGTGCGGAATGGCAAATGATTACTTAAACCAATTAGATATTCAAGAAGATTTAGAGAAACTACAGCAATGGTCTGAAAAGTGGCTAATGAAACTTAACACAAGTAAATACAAGGTAATGCACATAGATAGAAATAACAGTAAGTACGATTACAATTTATATGGAAATTTTAAACAAAAGTGTATAGTGAAAAGGATCTCGGCGTGATTATCAGTAACGATATCAAATCACATCTAAGCAGTGTATTTTAGCCTCTGAGAAAGCAAATAAGATTCTAGGACTAATTGCGCGATCTCTTGACGTCAAAAGTCCATCACTCATTAACAAGCTATATAAATCGTTAGTTCGTCTACATTTGGAATATGCTGTTTCCGTATGGTCACCAAATCTCATTAAAAACATTGACAGATAGAAAAAAGTACAACGGCGGGCCACAAAACGATTCCAAATATAAAAGCTAAATCATACGAAAATCGACTAAAAATATGAATCTGTTTTCCTTAAAAAACGTAGACTCAGGGGTGACTTAATACAGGTAAAGGGAATTGACAACATCAAAACTGACAAACTTTTCACGCTGAATGAGAATCAGACAAGAAACAATGGCCTCAAACTGTCAGGATATTGATCTAATTTGGAAGTGGGTAGAAACAACTTCGCCAACCGAGTAGATAAATGGAATAAACTTCCTTCAGAGGCAGTGTAATGTAGTTCAGTTCGAAGCTTTAAGAATCATTTAGATAAACACGTAAGCAAGATTCTGTAATGACTATCATATATTTTATATTGTATATTATTTGTTTATTTGTTTTGTTATAATTTGTCTGTTTGCTTATTATTATTTGCTTGATTCTCATTTATTATTAGTTATATGTCAATTTATTATTATTTACTATTTACCTGTTTGTTTATTATTTAACTACACCTATGCATTTATTTATGCATTTTATTTATCATTTACATTATTATATTTTTTAACTACTTATTTATTTAGCTATTTATCATTATGTTTTTTTTTCGCATCCGACCTAGATATGTACCAAAAGGCTTCCTGTCGGCATGCTCCGCCTTTGTAATCCTTTGTCTGTGTGTGTGTGTGTGTGTGTGTGTGTGTGTGTGTGTGTGTGTGTGTGTGTGTGTGTGTGTGTGTGTGTGTGTGTGTGTGTGTGTGTGTGTGTGCGTGTGTGTGTGTGCGTGCGTGCGTGTGTGTGTGTGTGTGTGTGTGCACGAGTGCGAGTGTGAGGGCGTGTGCGTAAGCGTGTGATGTGCGTGTGATGTGTGCTCTGTGTGTGTGTGTGTGTGTGTGTGTGTGTGTGTGTGTGTGTGTGTGTGTGTGTGTGTGTGTGTGTGTGTGTGTGTGTGTGTGTGTGTGTGTGTGTGTGTGTGTGTGTGTGTGTGTGTGTGTGTGTGTGTGTGTGTGTGTGTGTGTGTGTGTGTGTGTGTGTGTGTGTGTGTGTGTGTGTGTGTGTGTGTGTGTACGTGCGTAGTACGTGTGATTCACAATGGTCTTGGATTACGTGTTGGACTCGTGATCGGCAGCTATTCCCCTCCCAGAAGAGATTTCAGAGCTCATATATGACCGACCTGTGGGTAATGCTGACCTTACACGCACACACCCAACTCACCGTCTACAAGAGTTGGAGCAACGACTCGCAGCTAAGCGATACTGAAATTATTTTAGCTCTGGCCTGATTCGAACCCGGACCGCCGTTGTGGCAGCCAAGAACTCTACCAACTGCGCCACGAGTGTGTTTGTTTGTGTATGTGTCTTTGTGTACATGTGCGTGTGTGTGATAGTGGTACTGAAGTAAAATTTTACATGAAATTTTCTATCACTTTACCAAAGGAAGTAGATTGTGAGGTGCTGTGACTGTTGTAGTTTTGTCAAAAGGGGCAATGAAGCATATTCTCACAATAAGAATGAAAATAACCAAGGTTTACTGAGACAGACAATTAACTTCAGGGTTGTTTATAAACTATATCATTTCAGAAATGTAATAAACACTAAATAATCCAATTCCATTTTAGTGGTAACAACCCTCGTCCAATTACAGAGTATACATTTTTTATAATGACCTTATTGTTAATATACTGTATATACTTTCTACACAACTGCTTTACAGTTTTTAATCGAATTCGAGTATACATTGGTAAAGATACGAGTACATGATGATGTCAGTATTAATTTGAGAATCATATTTATAACTATTGATCTTTGATAAATAACACAATACACAATATGATTGTGTAGGATGTAATCATTCAGTTAGTTTATCTTCCTGAATATGGTAGCATTGATGACATTGTACGCTTCATTTATCTGTAGCCTGTAAGGAAAAGAGCATAACAAGCCTTTATCATAATCCAGTGCACGGTTATCTTCCTATATTCTCTTACCCTACGTTTGAGCTTTGATCCTAAGGTCATTTCTTCTTACGTAATTACGTCGTTGTTTAAGAAAATTATCGAGATGAAGATAACACACCCACGACAGCATAGGATTTCAGGTGTGATCGAATACTTTTTGTAGAAAACCTGGAAATGTGACCAAAATAGTACAAACACGTTCATGGGCAAAATGTCCAGTAGACATCATTAATTTTTTTCTTCTTTTTCTTAGAAGAACCTCATATACTTGATTGGAACGTGAACTCGTTCCTGCGCTTCCTATTATTGGAATAATTTTATCAGGGAATTAGATTTGATGCGTGTACTCCCGACAGATAATATATAAACCAGATCTATTTATAATGATATTAGATTGCATCTCTCGTATCGCCATCTCAGAACGAAGCTTATCTTTTATGTATTATGTCATTCCTATTTCTGAGGCTCCAAAGGTGAATTTCTTTGGAGACCTCACTTATGTCTTGTGGCTCCAGTTTTTTCATCAGTCTTACTTCATAGTCTCGAAATAACGATCTTTATTTTCGTGACTATTCTCTTTAAAAGACTTGTCTATCGAGATTGTTTTCCTTTGCTGTTTGGTGCTAACAGCAGGATTTTTCTTTTCGTCAACCCATAGATTTTAATTTTCAAACTGACTGAATAAGTTGGATAAGTCACTGGTAGACGTAATAAAGTATCTTGCAAAATATAATTTGAAATGTAGAATTTATGACCAGAGGAAAATGAATGGTTTAGCGCAAAAGTAATATACATCCTTGTTTTAATTAAATAAGAAAGATAATCTCTGATTCATATTCGTCCGAACAAGTTGAGGCAAATTTTTATTAAATACATAATTTTAAGTCTTGTCTACTGCCTGTATATCTCAGCATAAACCCTTAGATACGATGGCGTGTTCTACGGATCTGATTTTGGTTAGTGCATAACTGTTTTATTGAGCTTCTGTGACAATATCATAACAAAGGGATTAGATCTATTTTGTTTATCCTCTTCCTGGCGATTTTATGCTTAGTAGATTCTTTCCTGGCCAACACCAAATTCCTGTATTCTTTCTAATTCTGAACCATTTTACTTGGAATCATATAAATGGATTTCATTCAGCCCTTTTTTACATTATAATTAAATTGGGAACTTGTTAGGTTTTGCTGTACATCACGCACTGGTTAAAAATATGTTTTAATGCGCTACTGAATCCTCTTTTCCGGGTTATCAAATATCTCAACGAAGGACAGTTCTGCAAACAAGAAGAATAATTTTTTGTATGCTGGATTTCTTTGACTGAGATCTATAACGGTTTTATCTCCATCGCCCAGTCCTTCAGCCGGCTATAAATGATGTCGTCTTTAAAATTCATTTTATATTCTATTTTACCTTATATCATTGTGTTAATCTTATTCTGTTTGTTTTATTGTAGAATGTTTATTTGATTTACTTATTCATTTGCTTACTCATTTCTTTTTCTACGAGCAACTGAGAGGGAACATCCAACGAACTTCCCCACAGAAGAGTGGTCAAAAAGTGTCCATCTGCTGATATCTGCCTTTAGAGGTCTTTGTATAGATTATTTAGGGGTAACTGACATGGGCATGTTGCCAGATATGTCAAGTCATTGAGTACAAACGATTTCTGTGTGCTTCAAATGAATTGAGGATGCATCTCTCAGCAAAAACTTTACTCCTATTTTACTACAAGGCGCATGGAGAAGGACCGTTGCAAATTTACTATCCAGTGTTTCTATGTTTGTATGAATAGATACACTATTTTCAGGCCTCATGGGTCTGCACACAAAAGACTTCTCATTACTCATTCACTCACATAAAATGAGACATTTAAACTTTACTAGGAATCCATTTACTTCACTTCACACACATCAAAGTGTCCTAATTCCATAATTTTGTTAAAACCATTTATATACTATATCTTAGCAGCCACTTAATAATTTTATTATAAAGATAATAAGTGGTTCTCTTACTAGAACCCCGGTGAATGAAATTTGCTCAACTGAGCCCAATAGAATTGTATGTTTGAAACAACATAATCTATATGGTATGACATGAATAAAGACCAATAAATAAAGGTTTAAATATTATAAAAATTACCCTTTTAATCCGTGCTGTATTAGAATACTGTCTATTAAGAATTACCGGTAAATACATACATACATACATATACCAAGGCTTTTTCCCTTCCAAGGGAGGTAGCCAAAAAGGGAAAGGCATAAAAACACTCCCACCCAATTCATCCGTAAATACACTCCACACCCCTCCCACCCTTCCTCTCATCTGAGCACCTCCTGGATGACGGGTCATCCCTGCAACCCTGCCCACCGCCCTGGGTCAGAGTGTCGCAAGACACAGTACATCCACAGCAAGGCCGCTTCATTTAATCGGCGACCCCCCCTCTCCGTCCCCCTTTGCATATAAGGAGAGGACGGGGAGAAATCCCTTCGGGCTGCGTCAAAATTTACTCACACATACTACCTCTTCCCCAAAGCCCCCTTCACGGGTAAATAGTGTATGTAATTTGGTTGATAATGAAAAGAATGACTGCTCCAGACTTCATTCTATGCAATCCATTTTTTATCAAATGCATTGTTTAGAATATTTATTATCCTTGTTTAACTGAAGCAGTTGTTACTTTAAGGCTGTTTTCTTAGGGGAGGTACATGCACACATATATATAGGAAAGACTTTTACCCCCTCAGAAGGGAGGTAGCAAAAAAAAAAAAAGAAAGAAAAAAAAAAAAAAAAAATATATATATATAAATATATATATATATATATATATATATATACAAATAAATAAATAAATAAATAGATGAATATAAATAAATGAATAAATAAATTAATTAATAAATAAATAAATTAATAAGAAAAAAAAAAATAGATGAAATAAATAAATAAATAAATAAATAAATAAATAAATAAATAAATTAATGAATAATAAATAAATAAATAAATAAATAAATAAATAAATAAATAAATAAATAAATAAATAAATAGATGAATAAATAGATAGATAAACAAAATAATAAAAAAACATAAAATCCACTCCCACCCATTTCATTCCCACGTACTCCACTCCCATTCACTACCCTCACTCTCTCTTACTTTGGCTCATCCTGGATGACAGGTCATTCCTGCATCTCTCCCACTGCCCTGGGTTAGAAGCAGTGTCGCAAGACGCAGCACTTCCACAATAAGGCCGCTTCATTTAATTGGCGACCCTCCCTCTCCGTCCCCTCATGGAGAAAAAGAAAAGACTGAGAGAAATCCCTTCGGGCTGCGTAAAAATATCATTCACACATACTCCCTTACGACCTATCCCCCGACCATTCCATTCAATGTATCACAGCATCATCCATACACAACCATTCTCCATTCACCCCTATGTTCTGTATTCTCCCTTCCTTCCTCAACAAACATTACCCTCTTTCCCAATGTCCCTTTTACTCCATCCATCCATCCATCTCATTACCCCCTCATGTTCACTACTTCTACCTCTGCCTTCTACACCTCATTTACTAATCTTTCTTCACTTATTCTTTCCATGTGTCCAAACAATCCCGATGCTCTTTCATCCACTATATCTCCCAACTTACTCTTCACTCCAGTTCTCCTCCTCACCTCCTCGTTTCTCACTCTATCCAGTCTAGTACCCCCATCACATTTCTCAGGTATCTCATCTCAAACACATTCAAACTCCTCTCTTCCTCTCTCATGTTCCATATTTTTGACCCATACAGTACTGTCGACACAATCACTCCTTCATACAATCTCCTCCTAGCGTCCAATAACCTTTTAGCGTGCACCCAAAGAAAAAATTGAGATACCTAAATTTCCCTTTAGTATCATAAAATAGATGTATTTCTAATTTTTTTTTACTTCTGAACATTTTTTTCTATCTTTCAAAATCTCTTTGCAAAGTTACGTCAATGAAGATGGCCGTATGGGCCGACCGACCAACATACGAGGAACCATAGCATGACCGCCCGAGCTGCTTGACCCGATATACGGGGAACCATAGTATGCCCGTCCGGGCTCCTTAGCCCGCTACGGGATATGAAAATCAGTTAAATTTATTGTTATAAATTATGTT
>NC_134798.1:23117671-23120171 GCF_046742065.1 Oratosquilla oratoria
TATTGAATCTATGCCTAACATTTATCTGTACTATAATTTCTTATATTATATTATAATTATATTCGATTTTGACTTGATTTCAATTTGTTTTTTGGTTAGAGTCCATGTGACAGTAGTGTACAATAATATTGGTTTTAGTATGATTTATCAAATACACACTGACATTTTTCCTTTTCTGTGAATGATGGCATCTAAAGAAGGTAATTTGTTATCCTCTTCAATTACATACCAATTATGAATAGGAACAGCAAATGGATGAGATATGTGTATGACATTATAGTAGTAATACCTAAAGAGACAAATACTGACAAGTTAAAAAGATATAAAAAGCATTAAGAAAAACATGCGTTTCACAGTTGAAATTGAACAGGGTAACAAATTAAAAATTTTAGTTACCACCATGCACAGAAAAGGAAAAAACGTCAAATTCTCGGTGTATAGAAAGCCCACAAATAAAGAAGATTATATACACTATTATTCAGGTCATAGTGAGAGAACAAAATCAGGTGCAGTAATGGTTTTCTTAAAAAAAAAATAATAATAATTTCTGATGAAGAATTCCTGGCAGAAAAATTGGAACATTATGAAAACATTCATTAAACTTAAATATCCTGAAGGGATATTATATAAACTAAAAAAGAAAGAGAAGCTAATGAGTGACAAAAGTAAAAGTAGAAATAAAGAAGTTGTTGAGAGAAAAGCACGTTATATAGCTGTACCAAACACTGACATAAGTCCAATCCTTGATACATTCCTTTTGAAAGCGAGCATAAGGACAGCAAGGACAACAGGTCACAAGCTTAGCTAGATCATTAAACATAAAAATGCTAACGCGACAAATGAAAACAGTGTGGTATATAAAATTCCAGGGAAAATTTGCCCTTCAGCATATTATGAAGAATCTGGTCGAGGACTTACAAAATGGTTAATGGAACATAAAAATAATGTACAAGCACAACGGATAACTAATTCTATCGTTAGACACATTGAAGAACAAGATCATCTCCCTGACTGGAATAATGTGGTTATTCTTAACAAAGGTCATACAAAAAGATTGATAAAAAATTGAAGCTACTTATATTAATATCAATGAAAACATATATAATAGAGAAAACTTCGTATGCCTAGCAAAACCTACCAGTCATAAAATAATTTTAGAAAATAATAAAACCTGTGCATTAAGAAATGTTGTAAGCTTTGATAAAGACACTGAATTCGAAACGTCAGCAATAAATTATCCTACTATTTCCTCATTTCTTTCTACATCATTCAAAAAACGGTCAATATTCTATTATATATATACACACACACATATATATATATATATATATATATATATATATATATATATATATATAAATACAGTGTTTTGGAAGAAAGTCAAGCATAAGTAGACATGAGAGAGGGTGGTGGAGGGAAAGGTGGTAGATAGAGCTTTAATGGACTATGTAGTGGTAGATAGGATTATGATAGGAAGAGTTAGGGATGTACATGTGCTAAGGGGAGATGGTGGGGGAATATCACATCATTTTCTGGTGGAAGGTAAGTTGAGAGTGGAGGACAGATGGAGGAAGAGGAAAGGGACAAAAGGTAGGGAGGTGCTTAGAGTGAACTCTTTAAACAAAGAGGAAAAGGAGAAGGAGTACAAGAGGAAGGAGTGGGAGGGAGTGAAGAATAGAGTAGAGGTAGGTATGGAGGAGGAATGGGGATGGTTCAAGGAGGGAGTCACAAAGTGTGCAAAGATGGTGTGTGGAACAAAAAGGTCAGGAGGAAATAGAAGGAAGGGTAGTGAATGGTGGGATGAGGAAATGAAGAAGGTTGTAGAAGAGAAGAAGCGAGCTTACACAGATTGGTTACAAAATAGGACGAGGGAGTCATATGAGACGTACAGGGAAAAGAAAAGAGAAGTAAAGAAAAAGGTAAAGGAGGCAAAGAGGAGAGCAGATGTAAAATGGGGTAAGAGTATGACAGAGAATTTTGAAAGTAATAAAAAGATGTTTTGGGAAGAAATTAAGAGAGGAAGAGGAGGCGAATCAAGTAGAGAAGAAAAGGTAAAAGGTGCAGATGGAGAGATGATAATGGAGGAGAAGGCAGTAAGGGGAAGATGGGCAGAATATTTTAGGGAGTTGCTTAATGTGAAGGAGGATAGGGAGGGAAAGATAGCTGCAGTGGGAAATGCTAAGAAAATGAGAGTGATGAGTGAGGAAAATGGAGGAGAAATAAGGAAGGATGAAGTGAAGGCAGCAGTTAAGATGATGAAAGCAGGTAAGGCACCTGGTCTGGATGGATGCCATGCAGAATGTCTTAAAAAAGGAGGTATAGTGATGGTGGACTGGCTGGTGAGGCTATTTAATGTTTGCTGGAGAGAAGGTAGAGTGCCAGAGGACTGGAGGAGTGCTTGTATAGTTCCACTTTACAAGGGAAAGGGGGACAAGTGTGAATGTAGTAGTTTGAGAGGGATTAGCTTGTTAAGTGTAGTTGGGAAGGCTTATGGGAGGAT
>NC_134798.1:23122671-23125171 GCF_046742065.1 Oratosquilla oratoria
CTATCTTCTTAGTGATTTTCTCAATTTTCCAAGGAGTTTGTTTCTATTTTGAAGGGGGATCAAACACAAGGCTTCCGAGATCCATGGCGTTATTATAACGAAAAACATTACACAAATCTAAAATACGAGCTTACGGTTGAATTATACAATCTTCAGGAAAGTAACAATAATTGTACAAGGAAGGAGTTTAAATATGAGTAAATGAAGGAACTTGGAGAGGTAGGTCGTAGCTAGGCGTCAGATACTAGACGCCTAGATGGACATCAGATCACTGTAGCCGGACGTTTGGTCTTTGTTGCCACACAGCCTCGCTGTGTAGTTGTAAAATACTAACTGTGTCCGTCTGTATATTAATGACAGGGGTGTACTGCTTAATGTAGACTCTTTCCAAGATGTCTAGTTTCTTATTGTTGCTGCATTGTTTAAGTATTTTTGTATTGTTAACCAAATCTTGTCTGTTTGGAGTTCTGTTGTGTGTCTGTATCATTTGTTTGCGTATACTTTCCTCACGGGCGTGCATTGTGAGTCTACTGCTCACAGAGGTAGTGGTAACACCAATATAAGTAGTTTCTCCCACAGCGCTCTGAAGGATACATTAACCTTTCGGTTCACATCCTGACAGAAGCGCAAAAAGAACTTCTCAACCTCGGACTCAACTGTCACCTGCAGCTAAAATTCGACAAAGCGGATAAGGTTGCTGAGATGGAACTCCTCCTTCAGTCCTTTCTCCAACTCCAGAAAGATTGTAAGGTTACTGTTTCCTCTGATTTACAATCCCAGTTATTAGCTGAAACCACCAAAAGGCTCAGTCACAAAAATAGTGCCCTCCTCTCTCCACAACTCAAACAAGCCTCCTCTGAGTTACGTAACAGCCCCAACCTCGTCATTCGACGAGCTGACAAGTCTTCTATTTGTGCCTTACTTGGCAAAGAAGACTATTTCTCTAAGATTAACCACGTCCTATCCGACATTTCTAAATTCAAGAAAATCTCTAGTGATCCCACCAGGAAACTTAAGGTTCACGTTAACAAACTCATCGTAGCTGACAACGTTGTCGTGGACCATCTGCATATCCCTCCCATTACCGGTGAGTTCTCTCCTAGATATATATTATGGTAACGTCAAAACACAAGCCGATCTCCCCCCTCCGCCGGATCGCCCCTACATACGGACTCACCAAACAGCTTAGTAATATCATCACCCCTTTCATCCCTAAGAAATACTCCCTAAAATCATCTGATGATTTTATTGACATACTACACGCAAGCAACCCCAAGGAATAATGGTTTCCCTCGATGTGGAATTGTTATTTTCATGTTCCAATTCTTCCCACGATTGAAATAACTCTGAATAATATATACCGCCACCCTGAATTACATCTCCCTAAGATCCCGGAGGAAATAATGATGACAAATCTTCTTGACTGCACAGCTAAAGAGCCTTTTAGAAGCCCATCAGGCCAGTTATATCTACAAGTGGAATTAGTCGCCATGGGTTCACCTTTAGGGTGTAATTTTGCAGAATAATATATGTCCAATCTAGAGAACAAAGAATTTACAAGCCCCCGTCTTAAGACTCTTTTCCCACGAAAGTTACGTTGATGACCTTTTTATTGAAGTTAGAAGTGAGTCCCACCTGAAAGATCTCCAGCTAGCCACGGAAACTGCCACTGTACTACACTTCACATATAAACTCAATATACATGACAAAATTCCCTTCCTTGACATCCTTTCAATCGAAAGCTCGTATTTTAAATTTGTGTAATGTTTTTTGTTATAATAACACCATGGATCTAGAAGGCTTGTGTTTGACCTCCCTTCAGTATGCAAACAAAATATTCGGAAAATTAAGAAAATCACTGAGATAGTGTATATAGAATTAGCTCTGGTATTCAATCGAACATGTTTACAAGAAAACTTAATACCCATTTATCATTATATATATATATATATATATATATATATATATATATATATATATATATATATATATATATTATGACGTAAGTGGTGTAGTATACTCAGGAGTCTTAGTCAGAGTTTATTCGTGACTAGTTTCGCATACCTGCGAAACTATTCAGGAATAAACCCGGACTAAGACTCCTGTATTTCCTACTGCACTTATGTCAACCTGTCAGAATGTCTCAACAATATATATATATGTATGTATATATATACATATATATGTATTATATATATATATATATATACATATATATATATGCATATACATATACATATACATATTGAACATTTTTAGAAGCTCTGCCATGGGATACGAACCCTGACCCGTGCGTCGAAAATCACGAGGCCAAGACGTTAGCAACTATGCTACGGTGATGGTTCAAAAGGACTGTACTAGTCCCCGACCACGCTTCACGTAACATTGGAAGATCTAATCTCAATTTCATCTAATCCCGTATTAGGCGAGCCTTCCGACAAGTTGTGTATGTTTCTTAAGACAGATTGAACATTTTTAGAAGCTCTGCCATGGGATACGA
>NC_134798.1:23147671-23160171 GCF_046742065.1 Oratosquilla oratoria
CTGTGAACTGAATGTCCGAGTCCACTGAGTTCAGCCTATTGAGTAATTTAGAGACTACGACAGCAAGATGATGGATTTAATCAACGAACCATCCACATATGAGAAGAAATCCGGAGGATACGCTGAGCAAGAAGGGGAGCGGTTCAAGAAAGAAGCCAGGAGGATACTAATGCGATCCAACAGAGGTAAGAAGTTAGTTGGTTTGTTAGAAGAAGCCCCAATACCGCCCAGGATGAGGGGATTACCAAAAACCCATAAGCCAGGCATCCCAATGCCCATCACGTCAGGTATCGGCAGCGCTCCCCACAGGCTAGCTAAGTGTTTAGCAAAACCTTTGTCTCGGTGTTTGGGAACTCTTAGCAACGGCCACTTAAAGAACTCAGGTGAACTAATTGGGAGACTTAAGAATGTTGATTTTGCAGGAAAGGTTATGGTAAGCTATGATGTGACAGCTTTATTCACCCATGTCAGCGTGGAGGGGGCCCTAATTGCAGCCAAGGAAGCAATCGGCAGCATGGATGGACTCGGACATTCAGTTCACAGTGGAGAGGTAAGGAGAGAAAAGACAACATCACTAATAGCGTGGTATACAAAATACCATGTAGCAGCTGTGAACTGAGCTACTTTGGAGAAACTGGGAGAGGTCTACGCAAGCGAACATACGAACACAAGAACGACCTAAAAGTCCACCGCACTTCCAACGCATTGGTGGTTCATGTGGACCAACTTGGACACCTTCCCAACTGGAGCGGGGTAGAGATTTTACAACAGGGGTTAGAAAAGAAAAAGAGGAAACTAGTTGAGGCAGCATATATAGCATCTCAGCCTTGCCTTAATCACAGGGACCGATTCATCAAACTGTCTCAAATGTCCGGACGACTCATCCGCCGGGAGATGAGGAAACAAGCGGACTCGAGTGGCGTGGGTTAGCAGGAACGCGGACATGAACGCGTGTATATATATGTTGATTTTATGCTTATGTACTCATACTCTGAAGAAGTCCTGTTAAGGACGAAACGTCAGTAAATTTACACTCCAACATTACTCGGTGTTTATCTCACCACCCTTCCACTCATATATATATATATGTATATATATATATATATATATATATATATATATATATATATATATATATATTATATATATATAGTGGCATCATGTATATAGTGGTATCACATTTGAGTGGTAAGAATAGGAATTACAAGACTGGAAACAGTGACTTTATTCCAGACCGGTTTCACCTCATAAGGCGAAACCGGCCAGGAATAAAGTCTGTTCCCAATCTTGTGATTTCCATTCATACCACTCACACACACACACAGACACAAATATATATATATATATATATATATATATATATATATATATATATATATATATATATATATATATATATATTTATGTATATGTATGTATATATATATATATATATATATATATATATATATATAAGTATATTTGGTATATAATTGGTATCTCTCAATTATTTTTCTAAGTTTTCAAACAAAAAGAAGTTGAATGTTGCGAAATCGCGGTTGTAAGGGAGTTGTCGGATGATTTCCCAACGAAATTCACGTAGCACAACTCTTGTCTGGCGAGCAATGTGAGCGCGTGTATTTTCGTGGTAAGGAAGACGCGTTGACAGTTTTCTCAAAACGCATTCATGATAAGTAGATGTAATTGTTTTCTTGTTCTCGAGGAAGTCAACCAACAAAATCTCCTCCGCATCCCAGAAGACAGTGGACATGACCTTTCCTCTTGAACGCTTAGATTTTGCTTTGACTCGTCCCTTTCCACCCTGGGGCAGCCACTGCTTTGATTGAATCTTGTCCTTGGGATCGTATTGTTAAAGAAATGTTTTATCCCCTGTCACAATTCTACTGAGAAAAACTTCAGAGTCTTCATCCCACTTGATCAAAATTTCCATTGAAAGATCTGCCCTTGTTTGCTGCTGATCTGGGCGCAACAACCTAGGAACCCATCGAGCAAAAAGCTTGCTTACCCCCAAACTTGTGGAGATCCCACGGAGATGTTGAGTGTGTCTGCCACTGATTCAGTGGTTAATCGTCTGTTCTTTTCAATTATGTCACGGACAGCATCAATATTTTTCTCACAAACTGACGTTCATGGACTGCCACTGCGGGGCTCATCTTCAGTTTCAACTTCTGAACAGACTCATCCATATGTAGGTTGTTGATTTCTTTGGGGCAATGTCACCATAAACTTGTTTCAGAGTGTCAATGATTTGCCTTTTCTCCCAACAGAGTTTCACCATAGATTTAATGTTAGTCCTGGCCTCGATTTTGGTGGATTCCATGTTGCTTAAGTGGTGTCCGATTTCCAACTGGCGGCGATGCGTCATTACCTGCATTTATGGGCTCATGTCTGAACTTGTTATAACACCTTGATACAAGAATGTCCAGGTGCGATAAAATCAAATTCCTTCCATACAATTTTTAGTTATGGACTTTTTCCACGAACTTTTTTAAGCTCTTTCGTATATGTATATATATATATATATATATATATATATATATATATATATACACATATATATACATATATATATAAAGGTAGATAAATAGATATGGATATATGCATACATACATACATACATACATGCATATATATATATATATATATATATATATATATATATATGTTATATATATATACATATATTGCAGTAATTCACAAGGCACACGTAAAAATAATATGCAGAAAAAACCACTGGGGAAATAAGAAGCTTAGTCCGAACGTTTTCGTCTATTTAAGACATTATCAAGGAATACACAGTTACAGAGACAAAGGTGGATAGATATACATAAAGTAAAAGGCAAGCTAGGAACATGGGAAGTACACACAAGATGCTTCACAATCAGGTAGAGCCGATGTTTACATATACGGACGTTTGGTCCATGACGTTACGTCACCCCGGCTTAGTAGCACTTGGAGAAGTTCTTACAATTTTATCAATAACAAAATCATCAAGTTTAAATAATCCTAAACTTAAATTGATATTATTGTCAAAGGTTCGTTTAATATGACTGGATTCGATGATGTTTCTTTCTAATAAGGATCTACAAGAAATTATTACATTCGAATTATCCCAGTCAATAGGATGATTGTGGTCTCTTACATGGACAAAAAGGCCACTGGAACTTTGCCCACTCCTTACACTATATTTGTGCTGATTTATCCTAGTTTTTAAGTCTTTACCAGTTTGGCCGATATAAAATTGGTTACATTTAAGGCATGGAATAGAGTAAACACAACCCTCGTTTGCTTCAGGTGAATTTTTAATGAGCTTACTTTTTATAGTATTATTTTTGAAAACCAAGTTGATGTTGAATTGTTTGAGAATATTAGGCAGACCAATTAATTTCTCACTGTAAGGAAGAACCAAAAGGTTCTTTTTGTCAAATACTTTTCTTACGTGTGAGGTGTTATGGAAAGTTTTGTAAGCCATTTTATGAGAAGTGTTTACTAAGTGCTTTGGATATTTTAATTCAGAAGCTATGCTATATATCTTCCTCAGCTCATCATCCAAAAATTCCAGGCTACATATCCTGTAAGCTCTAAGGAACATAGAACTAAAGACAGAAAGTTTTGTCTTCTGATGATGAGCCGAGTAAAAGTGGACATATGATGCGACATTAGTAGGTTTTCTATAAACGTCATATTTAAATTGTTTACCATTTCGATGAATTAAAATATCCAAAAATGGCAACTTATTCTCTATTTCTATTTCAAAAGTAAATTTGATTGAAGGGACCATACCATTTAGTTTTTCAAGAAATAAATCTAAGTTACGATTAACTGGCCAAAGACACAAGATATCATCAACATATCTTTTCCACACAACTTGTTGGGGAAGAATCCTAGGTAGTAGTTTCATCTCAAAGAATTCCATGTACAAGTTACTAAGTACTGGGGACAGAGGATTTCCCATTGCCATACCAAATTTTTTTTACATAGAATTCACCATTAAAAACAAATTTACAATTTACAATACACAACTTAATAAGTTCAATTATGGTTTTAGCTGGAAGTGGCAAGTCATGTTTTGATAATAATTCTTCTTCAAGATATACCAATAAGTCAATTACGGGGACACGGGTGAAGAGCGAGGTTATATCAAAACTAACTAGTTTAAAATCATAACTGATTTCTAGATTATTCAAATAATTAATAAAATCAACATTATTTGTGACGTGGGAAGAAGATATAGTACCCACTAAAGGACTCAAAATAGTAACAAGCCATTTGGACAATTTGTAAGTGACGGATCCTGTGGAACTGATGATAGGTCTAACTGGATAACCAGGTTTGTGGGTCTTAATCAATCCATACATGTAGGGCAAGGAAGGGGACAACGAAGAAAAATGTTTTATCAGATGTTCATGCCCTTTCAGAATCTTTTTAACATTGCGATTAAACTCACTGTTTACAGATTCAAGCGGGTTTTTAGTAAGTTTTGTATATGTTTCACAATCTCCCAGTAATGTTCCCATTTTTTCGATGTAATCTAATTTATTAAGAATGACAATGCAATTACTTTTATCAGCTCTAGTGATGTGTAACTGTTCATCTCTTTTTAACTCACGGTAAGACTTAAAAAACCTTTTAGGACAATTTGGAATACCGGGTGCTGATAAAGAAGCATATACAAAACCCTTGCTGATGTTGATATTTTGAGTAGAGACTTCACCAAATTTTTCTAAGTTGCAAAACCCTTTGGCCACATTAACATAGTCAACTTCGTGTTGAGTTGCTGCGAAACTAAGACCATATCCTAAAGCACATTTTGTAGCACTATTTAGAGGTTTATCAGATAAATTTATAACAAAATTAGGGTTGGCATGCTTGGACCAATCACTGTCTTTAATCAATAGAGACAGTTTTTTGTTAAGTTTCTCACTAAGAACGTTACACGAATGTCTTAATTTACTATAACAATAATCAAGTAGTCTATGTTTCCAATTTTCTGGGATACCTCTTTGAAAATTATTTCTTAAAGATTTAGTCATATTAAAAGATTCACGAACTTCAATTCTGGTAATATCAATATGCTTTTGTAAGATTATGCGGTGAAATTCTTCAAAGGGTTTATCACACATCCTCAACAATCGATTGTTCAAAATCGATTTAGGCACAACCTGTTCTTGTAGGCAATTTTTCAAGAAATGAAGACGGAGTTTAGTCTTGTGCGATTTGATAAGTGAAGAACAAAACGATGAGACGATAGGAGAAAGTCCAGGTGAGTAGTTGTAGAAATCCATGAAGTTGCGCGTGGTATCCATATTTTGCAGTAATTCACAAGGCACACGTGAAAATAATATGCAGAAAAAACCACTGGGAAATAAGAAGCTTAGTCCGAACGTTTTCGTCTATTTAAGACATTATCAAGGAATACACAGTTACAGAGACAAAGGTGGATAGATATACATAAAGTAAAAGGCAAGCTAGGAACATGGGAAGTACACACAAGATGCTTCACAATCAGGTAGAGCCGATGTTTACATATACGGACGTTTGGTCCATGACGTTACGTCACCCCGGCTTAGTAGCACTTGGAGAAGTTCTTACAATTTTATCAATAACAAAATCATCAAGTTTAAATAATCCTAAACTTAAATTGATATTATTGTCAAAGGTTTGTTTAATATGACTGGATTCGATGATGTTTCTTTCTAATTAAAATATCCAAAGCACTTAGTAAACACTTCTCATAAAATGGCTTACAAAACTTTCCATAACACCTCACACGTAAGAAAAGTATTTGACAAAAAGAACCTTTTGGTTCTTCCTTACAGTGAGAAATTAATTGGTCTGCCTAATATTCTCAAACAATTCAACATCAACTTGGTTTTCAAAAATAATACTATAAAAAGTAAGCTCATTAAAAATTCACCTGAAGCAAACGAGGGTTGTGTTTACTCTATTCCATGCCTTAAATGTAACCAATTTTATATCGGCCAAACTGGTAAAGACTTAAAAACTAGGATAAATCAGCACAAATATAGTGTAAGGAGTGGGCAAAGTTCCAGTGGCCTTTTTGTCTATGTAAGAGACCACAATCATCCTATTGACTGGGATAATTCGAATGTAATAATTTCTTGTAGATCCTTATTAGAAAGAAACATAATCGAATCCAGTCATATTAAACGAACCTTTGACAATAATATCAATTTAAGTTTAGGATTATTTAAACTTGATGATTTTGTTATTGATAAAATTGTAAGAACTTCTCCAAGTGCTACTAAGCCGGGGTGACGTAACGTCATGGACCAAACGTCCGTATATGTAAACATCGGCTCTACCTGATTGTGAAGCATCTTGTGTGTACTTCCCATGTTCCTAGCTTGCCTTTTACTTTATGTATATCTATCCACCTTTGTCTCTGTAACTGTGTATTCCTTGATAATGTCTTAAATAGACGAAAACGTTCGGACTAAGCTTCTTATTTCCCAGTGGTTTTTTCTGCATATTATTTTCACGTGTGCCTTGTGAATTACTGCAAAATATGGATACCACGCGCAACTTCATGGATTTCTACAACTACTCACCTGGACTTTCTCCTATCGTCTCATCGTTTTGTTCTTCACTTATCAAATCGCACAAGACTAAACTCCGTCTTCATTTCTTGAAAAATTGCCTACAAGAACAGGTTGTGCCTAAATCGATTTTGAACAATCGATTGTTGAGGATGTGTGATAAACCCTTTGAAGAATTTCACCGCATAATCTTACAAAAGCATATTGATATTACCAGAATTGAAGTTCGTGAATCTTTTAATATGACTAAATCTTTAAGAAATAATTTTCAAAGAGGTATCCCAGAAAATTGGAAACATAGACTACTTGATTATTGTTATAGTAAATTAAGACATTCGTGTAACGTTCTTAGTGAGAAACTTAACAAAAAACTGTCTCTATTGATTAAAGACAGTGATTGGTCCAAGCATGCCAACCCTAATTTTGTTATAAATTTATCTGATAAACCTCTAAATAGTGCTACAAAATGTGCTTTAGGATATGGTCTTAGTTTCGCAGCAACTCAACACGAAGTTGACTATGTTAATGTGGCCAAAGGGTTTTGCAACTTAGAAAAATTTGGTGAAGTCTCTACTCAAAATATCAACATCAGCAAGGGTTTTGTATATGCTTCTTTATCAGCACCCGGTATTCCAAATTGTCCTAAAAGGTTTTTTAAGTCTTACCGTGAGTTAAAAAGAGATGAACAGTTACACATCACTAGAGCTGATAAAAGTAATTGCATTGTCATTCTTAATAAATTAGATTACATCGAAAAAATGGGAACATTACTGGGAGATTGTGAAACATATACAAAACTTACTAAAAACCCGCTTGAATCTGTAAACAGTGAGTTTAATCGCAATGTTAAAAAGATTCTGAAAGGGCATGAACATCTGATAAAACATTTTTCTTCGTTGTCCCCTTCCTTGCCCTACATGTATGGATTGATTAAGACCCACAAACCTGGTTATCCAGTTAGACCTATCATCAGTTCCACAGGATCCGTCACTTACAAATTGTCCAAATGGCTTGTTACTATTTTGAGTCCTTTAGTGGGTACTATATCTTCTTCCCACGTCACAAATAATGTTGATTTTATTAATTATTTGAATAATCTAGAAATCAGTTATGATTTTAAACTAGTTAGTTTTGATATAACCTCGCTCTTCACCCGTGTCCCCGTAATTGACTTATTGGTATATCTTGAAGAAGAATTATTATCAAAACATGACTTGCCACTTCCAGCTAAAACCATAATTGAACTTATTAAGTTGTGTATTGTAAATTGTAAATTTGTTTTTAATGGTGAATTCTATGTAAAAAAAAATTGGTATGGCAATGGGAAATCCTCTGTCCCCAGTACTTAGTAACTTGTACATGGAATTCTTTGAGATGAAACTACTACCTAGGATTCTTCCCCAACAAGTTGTGTGGAAAAGATATGTTGATGATATCTTGTGTCTTTGGCCAGTTAATCGTAACTTAGATTTATTTCTTGAAAAACTAAATGGTATGGTCCCTTCAATCAAATTTACTTTTGAAATAGAAATAGAGAATAAGTTGCCATTTTTGGATATTTTAATTCATCGAAATGGTAAACAATTTAAATATGACGTTTATAGAAAACCTACTAATGTCACATCATATGTCCACTTTTACTCGGCTCATCATCAGAAGACAAAACTTTCTGTCTTTAGTTCTATGTTCCTTAGAGCTTACAGGATATGTAGCCTGGAATTTTTGGATGATGAGCTGAGGAAGATATATAGCATAGCTTCTGAATTAAAATATCCAAAGCACTTAGTAAACACTTCTCATAAAATGGCTTACAAAACTTTCCATAACACCTCACACGTAAGAAAAGTATTTGACAAAAAGAACCTTTTGGTTCTTCCTTACAGTGAGAAATTAATTGGTCTGCCTAATATTCTCAAACAATTCAACATCAACTTGGTTTTCAAAAATAATACTATAAAAAGTAAGCTCATTAAAAATTCACCTGAAGCAAACGAGGGTTGTGTTTACTCTATTCCATGCCTTAAATGTAACCAATTTTATATCGGCCAAACTGGTAAAGACTTAAAAACTAGGATAAATCAGCACAAATATAGTGTAAGGAGTGGGCAAAGTTCCAGTGGCCTTTTTGTCCATGTAAGAGACCACAATCATCCTATTGACTGGGATAATTCGAATGTAATAATTTCTTGTAGATCCTTATTAGAAAGAAACATCATCGAATCCAGTCATATTAAACAAACCTTTGACAATAATATCAATTTAAGTTTAGGATTATTTAAACTTGATGATTTTGTTATTGATAAAATTGTAAGAACTTCTCCAAGTGCTACTAAGCCGGGGTGACGTAACGTCATGGACCAAACGTCCGTATATGTAAACATCGGCTCTACCTGATTGTGAAGCATCTTGTGTGTACTTCCCATGTTCCTAGCTTGCCTTTTACTTTATGTATATCTATCCACCTTTGTCTCTGTAACTGTGTATTCCTTGATAATGTCTTAAATAGACGAAAACGTTCGGACTAAGCTTCTTATTTCCCAGTGGTTTTTTCTGCATATACATATATGTATATACATATATATATAATTGTAGATAAATAGATATGGATATATGCATACATACATACATGCATATATATATATATATATATATATATATGTATATATATATATATACATATATATAATCATATATATGTTTATATACGATAAAGTTTTAGGAAAATGAAAGGATGTTTTTTGGGCCTTTATGAGTTTGGAAAATGTTTATGATAGGGTAGACAGGAAGGCGCTGTGTGAGGTATTACAGATATATGGGATAGGAGTAAAGCTGTTAAGAGCATTCAAGAGTTTTTACATGAGTATAAGAGCCTGTGTTAGATGAGAGCGAGTGGTTTGAGGTAAAGTGAAACTTCGCCAGGGATGTGTTATATCGCCTTGGCTGTGCAATTTATACGTGGATGGGGTGGTGTGAGAGGTAAACGTATGGGTAATGGGTAGGGCATTGGAGATGGTTAAATGAAAAAAAAAATAGGAGATAAGCCAGTTGTTGTTTGCTGATGACACTGCGATTGTAGCGGGATCAGTGGAGGGATTAAGTAAGTTAGTGAAGGAGTTTGGGAAGGTATGTGAAAGAAGGAAGTTGAAGATTAATGTGAGTAAAAAGTAACGTGATGAGATCTACAATAGAAGAGGATGGGAGCAAATTAGAAGTAAGTATTAAGGGAGAGAGACTGGAGGAGGTGGATAACTTTAGATACTTGGGTGTTGCAGGAAAGGGAGGAGTGGAGATGGACGTAGAATGTAGATTGAGAGAAGCAAGTAAATGCCTTGGGGGATTAAAAAGTGTAATGAAAAATAGACATTTGGAAATGGATGCTATGAAAAGATTGTATGAAGGAGTGATTGTGATGACAACACTTAATGGAGCAGAAATATGGAAGATAAGGTAAATAGAGAAGAAGAGTATTTTTTTTTTTCTTTTTTTTAGATGAAATGCCTGAGGAGTATGATAGGGGTTACTAAGCTGGATATAGTAAGAAAGAAGGAGGTAAGGAAGAGAGCTAGGATGGGAAAAAGTCTTAGGAGAGAGAGTTTATGAAAGGGTATTGGGATGGTTTGGACACATGAAATGAATGAGTGAAGAAAGATTAGTAAAAGAGGTGTGGAAGGTAGAGGTGATAGGAGTGAACATGAGGGGGTGACCAAGAATGAAATGGTTAGATGGGGTTAATAGGGCATTGGGAAAAAGAGAAATGTCTGTTAAGGAAAGGAAAAACAAAAGACAGGAGTGACTGGAGAATGGTTGTGTATGGATGATGCTGTGATTCATGAAAGAGAGTGGGCAGGGTAGTGAGGGAGTATGTATAAATGATATTTTGACGCAGCCTGAAGGGATTTCTCCCCGTCCCCTCTTTTTCTACATGAGGAGACGGAGAGGGTCGGTCGCCTATCAAATGAAGCGGCCTTGCTGTGGATGTTCTGAGTCTTACTACATTGCTTCTGAACCAAGGCAGTGGCGAGATGCAGTGATGACCTGTCATTCAGAAGGAGCCAAGAAAACAGGGAGTGGAGTTTGTGGGGATGAAATGGGTGGGAGTAGATTTATGCCTTTGACATTGGCCACCTCTCTTGTATAGGGGAAAAGGATATACAGTATATATATATATATATATATATATATATATATATATATATATATATATATATTATCTATGTATATATACATGTATATATATATATATATATATATCATGTATATATATATATATATATATATATATATATATATGTGTGTGTGTGTGTGTGTGTACACATATGTATACCGGTATACATATATATATATATATATATATATATATATATATATATATATATATATATATATATATATATCTGTGTGTGTGTTTATGTATATATACATGTATATACATATATATATATATGTATATATATATATATATATATATATGTGTGTGTGTGTGTGTGTGTGTGTGTGTGTGTACACATATGTATACCGGTATATATATATATATATATATATATATATATATATATATATATATATATATATATATGTATATATATATATATATATATATATGATTATTGACTTGATATCAGAGGGCTCTGAAATATGAAAAGACGTGTCCTTTCCTCTTAATTCAGGGGAGAGGGAAATGTACATTCACTTCCCACCAATTTTCAACACTTACAAGGATCTATTAGTAACACTAAAATCACTGACCTAATCCTTATTCATAAAGCTGATAGTTCTGTGGAGTCGTTTGGTGGACAGATTACAGTCGAGGCAGTATGGACCAAGGCAGAGGTTTTTGGGGGGCTTGCTGGATGACAGTTTAATCTGTCCGTGCATGAGCCGAGGACATTGAGGTCTTGGAAAGCTTCACATATCTTAGTAATGTAGTGCATAACAGTGGTGTATCATGTCAGGAAGTACTTTGAAAATTTTACAGTATCCATGGTATTATGGATTTGCTCACTCTAAGTATACGGTGTTGTCAGTATGTATGCAGGGGGAATGATATTCGAATCTTCAAGTCACTTGTGGTCATTCCTTTAGTGTACAGCTGTGAGACATGGACATTGAATGTTGATTTGAAGTGGCGTCTCCGCGTCCTTGGTTCTAAGTGTCTTTTGAGAATCATGGGATATCTCTGAAATGAATATGTATCAATCCAGAGACTGTCCCAAGTGGCTCAATAAAGGCCAGTAACTAATATAATTCGTGAACGTCAACTCCGGCTATATGAACATATGTCAAAAGGGACCCCTTGATGGAGGATACGAGGGGGACGACAACAAAACTCACGGCTAGGGCAAGTCAGTCCAACTTTCCGGGAATTTTCTGGAATGGAAAGGGTGGCTGCATGGAAACTTGCTCGGAGAAACCATGGGTATTGGCGACAGCGTTTGAGTGACTGAATGCTTCTAGATTATTTCCGTGACACTCATTATGCTTTCATGCATATACAAACACAAATATCAAAAGTAATACTTTTTGACAAATCAATCAGCTTCCTCCTAAAGCATTCAAGAGCCACATAAGCTACAGTGATTGGGCTACTCTTAAGGACAAGTATTATGAACACTGAATTTGGCATGGAAATGATATATTGGCCAATTGCATAGAATGATGTTATACACTATTAAGAAGTATTCTATGTTCCTTGGTTGCGAATACTGGACTTTTCTCCGATTCCCAGCAGTAACTGTTTTCTGTCCCAACAGTCCAAATGCATAGGACAAGGGTGATGGTTTTGGCTGGGCCTTCGTGGCTTCTGAAATAGGCTCCTCACATTATCACCTTAAGTACTTCTAGGTTCGTGTTTTATTACTAAATAACTAGAATTCAAAATGTTACTTATCAATACATATTTGGACCTGGTAAGTCAGAGCAGATCTAAGGAATATTACGAGC
>NC_134798.1:23165171-23197671 GCF_046742065.1 Oratosquilla oratoria
AAAACAGTATTCTGTTACTGTACTCCAAAGGTAGGAGTAATATTATAAGGTAAGCAGAGTAAGCTTCGTGTATTTAGTTTATTTAGAGACCGCTTTGGTTTCTTTTGTTTATTCATATTTTCTCTTTGCCGTTTGTATTGCTGAAGGAGGCGCGAAATGACTTGTGAAGGTTGTGTGAACCTGGGGGACCGTCTCAGGATGTGTAGTGAGGAAATTCGTCTTCTCAGGAGTGCACTCTGTGAGAAGAGTGGACCCTCCCCACAATCCAAAGAGCGTTCCACTTCTCCTTTTGCCACTACCATGAGCGAGTGGCGCTCCGTGAGGTCCCGTTTGTCGAGCTCGCGTTCGGTAAGCGGATGACCTGATGGATCAACCACTGGCTCTAGCCAATAGTTTTGCTCTGCTGGAAGATGAGGTGGCTGAAAATCAGGAGTTCTTGGTGATGGGGGACTCATGGTGCGATGCTATGACGACATCCTGCAGCGGAAGACTAAACGACGGTGCATGCTTGTTTGTCAACCACGCCATGCGATCGCCGAATGTACCCAGACCATCAGGGAGCAGAGACGGACTAACATGGTTACGATTGTTCATACGTCATGTAACAATGTGGGTAGAATGAGATCAGAGGAACTTGTTCGGAATTACAAGATCCTCCTTCAAGAGATGAAGGAACGTGGGAGCCGTCACATAGTCTGTGGGATCCTCCCGAGGATCTACGCTGGCTCGTGTTTGAACAGTAGAGCCATAGGGATCAGTGAGAGGATATCACGATTGTGCATACAACTGGGATACCACCTTCTTGATCTTTGGTATCTCTTTTCTAGGCGTCATGACCTTTGCGCTGGGATCCACCTTATCAGCAGAGGCAAATATGTTCTTACAAATCTCATTGTGGGAGTTTATAATGAACTAGTTCCTTTTTGGGGGTTAGAAACTCAAAGGGAAGGGGAAATAGAGTGTACTGGCGAAAACAGAGTAGTGTATAGCAATAATGTAGAACAATATGCCAGTATAGGACAAAATTAATTTTTAGGATATCATGACGGTAAAGGACGAAATATTACATTAGGATGTAATGTCAAAGGACAAAATATCACGATGGGATATAATGACAATGGAGGAAAAAAGATCACGATGGGGCGTAATGATAGTGGAGGACAAAATATCACAATGGGATGTAATCATAGTGGAGGACAAATGATCACGGTAGGATATAATGTAGTAGAGGACAAAATATAATTTTAGGAAGGGGTGTCGGCCAGAATGTCAATTAACAACGGGAGGCTGGTGTGGAACGCGGTGACGTAGTGGAGCAAAGTGTACATAAGAGATCGGATGACCGTGAGCGACCAGATGCCCGTGATGGGGGAAATGTTAATGAGGCATTGAATGTCAATGAAGAACCAAATATCAGTACAGGGAAAGGTGTCGATAAAGAATAAAATTATAATGTAAGGCATGATATTGAAATACGAAACGTGTCAAGAAAATAATAAAGTTTCTCAAAAACATGTACTTTAATGCTCGTAGTATTAGAAACAAATTTCAAGAAATACAGGAGTATCTCAAAATAAAAAATCCGATATGATAGAAATAACCTAGACATGGTTTAATGGTGAAGTGTTTGAAGCTGAATTTAATATTGCTGGATTTAAACACTTTCATCAAGATAGAAACAACAAGAAAGGTGGAGGTGTTCTCTTGTACGTTAAAAGCAATGTCCATGCTTGTATTTTAGAGAACGTGAAACAGGATGCATATGATAGTTTATGGGTAGAATTACCCCCAAACAAATGGACAAAAAAATTAATATAGGTTTAATATATAGGCCAAAGATATTATCATTAGCAGACGACAAACTATTGTTTCAAGAACTGTCTAGTTTCTGCAACCGGGAGTTATTGATAATGGGTGATTTCAATTTTACTGACATTGATTGGATGACCCTACAGCATGGCAATATAGTTAGTCGCTTCATATATTTTCTCGGTGATAATTATTTAAATCAGCATTTAAAGAGCTCGCAAGACATGGAAACTTACTCGATCTATTGATCACTAGCTGCGAAAATATGATAACCGATGTAGAAATTGGTGAAATTATTGCAAATAGCGATCACAACTTAGATTCAAACTCCTAAATTTTTTTAGAAGATACTTCTGTTTCTAAAATACCCGATATAAGTAAAACTCTGTTTATAGGACTACGTCAGGAGTTTCAGCTCACAGATAGGAAGGAAATAATTAAGCGAAAGACCTGTAGATCAGTTGTGGGAAATAATTCAAAATACACTTACTAAGATGATTCATACTTATATCCCATTTAAGAACAGACGTCGCCCATATCAGGCTCACCCAAAATGGTTTGACAAAAAGAAAAAAAAAAAAAATAATAATAATAATAATAATATTGCTAATAAGAGACAGGCTTATAAGAAATACAAGTGCTCTGGTGCTTCTAATGACTATCAAAGTTAAGTATTAATGCAGAGAAAAAAAAAGATGGGATGGATGGGATGGATGGATGCCATGCAGAATGTCTGAAAAAAAAAGGAGGTACAGTTATGGTGGACTGGTTGGTGGGATTATTAAAATTTTTGTTTAAAAGAGCGTAGAGTGCCGGAGGACTGGAGGTGTGCCTGTTTAGTTCCACTTTACAAGGGAAAGGGGGACAATTGTGAGTGTAGTAGTTTCAGAGGGATCAGCTTGTTAAGTGTAGTTGGGAAGAGTTATGGGAGGGTCTTGAATGAGCGGATTAGGAGCGGAACAGAGGGAGTAATTGGTGAGGAACATTATGGTTTAGGAGAGGTAGGGGTTGTGTAGATCAGATTTTTGTGGTAAGACAGATATATGAGAAAGCTATAGGAAAAGGTAAGGATGTTTTGGGGGTTTTATGGACCAGAAAAAGGCTTATGACAGGGTAGACAGGAAGGCACTGTGGGAGGTATTGCAGATATATGGGATATGAGGAAAGCTGTTAAGAGCAGTCAAGATTTTTACGAGGGGAGTAGAGTTTGTGTTAGGATTAGAAATGGAGAGAGTGAGTGGTTTAAGATAAAGGTAGGACTTCGTCAGGGATGTGTTATGTCATCCTGGCTGTTCAATCTATACGTGGATAGGGTGGTGCGAGAGATGAATGTAAGGGTAGTGGGTCAGCGATTGGAGATGGTTAAAGAAAATGGAGAAAAGTGGGAAATAAGCCAGAGGAGGGATTGAGGAAGTTAGTTAGTGACATAGTTTGGGAAGGTGTGAGAAAGAAGGTGATGAGATGTACAACTGGCAGCAGGCTGGAAGTGAGATTTAAGGGAGAGAGACTGGAAGAAATGGATAGTTTTAGATACTTCGGTGCAAATGTGACATGAAAGGTAGGAGTGGGGATGGAGATAGAATTTAGATTGAGAGAAGCGATTAAATGCCTTGGGAGATCAGAAAGTGTAATGAGAAATAGACATTTGGGAATGGATGCTAAGAGGAGATTGTATGAAGGAGTGATTGTGCCGACAGCACTGTATGGGGCAGAAACATGGAGCATAAGAGAGGAAGAGAGAAGGAGTTTGAATTTGTTTGAGATGAAATACCTGAGAAGTATGACAGGGGTTACTAGGCTAGATAAAGTGAGAAATGAGGAGGTGAGGAGGAGAACAGGGGTGGAAAAGGAGTTGGGAGATGGGGCTCATGAAAGAGTATTACGATGGTTTGGACACATGGAAAGAATTAGTGAAGAAAGATTAGTAAAAGAGGTGTGGAAGGTAGAGGTGGAAGGAGTGAACATGAAGGGGCGTCCTAAGATGAGATGGATTGATGGGGGTAAAAGGGGCATTAGGAAAAAGGGGGATGTCTGTTGAGGAAAGGCGGGAGAGCATAGAAGATAGTGATGAATGGAGAATGGCTGTGTATGGATGATGCTGTGATGCATGATGGGGAGTGGGCGGTGGAAGCAAAATGAAGATGCTCTCGGAATAGGTGATACTCTTACGTTACGACCACTTTGGTCTTCTTCAGAGAGTTGTCTACAGAAGCTTTTAATGTCATTCTTGAGGGGTCACTCGGTCAGGTCACAGCGTCCGGGAGGTTAACATTTGCCTGGTGTCTCAGTGGGTCTAGTATAAGGACACTTGCCACCTTTGATAAGCAGATGAATCCCTCTCTTCTGTTAATGTTTTCTTTTACGTTTATGTATGCAGCTTCAATCGTTTTTCTTGTTTTCTTTTCATGACCCTTTCTGAGGACTTTGGCTTCTTTCCAATGGGGAAGGTGGCCAAATTTGTCTGTATGTTGAACTAAGGAGTTGGACGTCCTGTGCGCTCTAAGGTAATTTTTATGTTCAGATATACGTTTGTTAATATAGATGACGGTAACCTTCCAGTACCTAAGACAGATTACATCAAGCTCATTTCAATGTACGTCAAAGTCAGGTCTGTCACACTTAACAATAATTAATATAAACAACTTAGGGGTCTCGCTATGGGAAGTCCGGTCTCGGCAATCTTAGCAAATCTATACTTGGAAATGTTGGAAACAGACAAATACATGAACATCATGGGCAGAGGCAGTACATGGTTGATGTATGTGGATGATGTCATCGCAATTTTACCGAGTACTGCTAGTGTGGAAAATAAATTGAGGAGAATCAATGGTGTCAACAAAGACATCCAGTTCACCATTGAGATAGAAAAAGAAGGTAAACTACCGTTTCTTGATACACTGATTCACATGACAAACGGTGAGGTAAAATTTGCAGTGTATAGGAAACCTACGAACAGAGATAATTTTGTCCATTATTTTTCAGGTCATAGCAGAAGGGTGAAAACAGGAGTTCTGATTGGTTTCTTTCTTCGAGCCTACAGAATTTGTAGTAGCGTGTATTTAGAAGATGAGCTCAATTATATTACCAAAACGTTCAAAGAACTGAGATACCCTAGTGGCCTAATTTGCAGGATGAAGAATAAAGCCAAAGAAATCCACAATAGGACAAATACCCACAAATCCGGGAGTGAGAAGACGTACATTTACATAACCGTTCCCAACGCGCTTAACACCGAGAACATCGATCGACTTCTAATGAAAGGTGGACTCAAAACAGCCAAAGTCTCCTCCAACAAAATAGCGAGAATTGTGAAAAGACAAGAAAAAAGTCCTGTCAATGAGCAAAGTTTAGTTTATGAGATTCCTTGTAAAGGGTGCTCAGCCTCCTATTTCGGTGAGTCGAGCCGAGGTTTAGACAAACGTATATCTGAACATAGAAATTACCTTAGAGCGCACAGGACGTCCAACTCCTTAGTTCAGCATGCAGACAAATTTGGCCACCTTCCCCATTGGAAAGAAGCCAAAGTCCTCAGAAAGGGTCATGAAAAGAAAACAAGAAAAACGATTGAAGCTGCATACATAAACGTAAAAGAAAACATTAACAGAATAGAGGGATTCATCTGCTTATCAAAGGTGGCAAGTGTCCTTATACTAGACTCACTGAGACACTAGACAAATGTTAACCTCCCGGACACTGTGACCTGACCGAGTGGCCCCTCAAGAGTGATATAAAATGTGACATTAAGACCTTCTGTAGACAACTCTCTGAAGAAGACCAAAGTGGTCGTAACGTAAGAGTATAACCTATTCCGAGAGCATCTTCATTTTATTCCATCCTTCTCTATCTCTCTAGACTTCTTTTTACAGTATCTCTGTAAGATCTTCTCCTCGAATCGCCAAAGGTTCCTTAACTCCTTCCACCCATCTTTTTTTTTTTTTTAGGCCTATCCACCGGTCTTCTACCTTCCGGCCGCATATGAAGTGCAGCCCAGGACAGGCTCCCATCCTCCATCCTCTATACATGTCCTTCCCATCTCAAGCGATTTATTCTATATATTCTAGTATGTTCTTTACATTTATTTCCGGTCATATATCCATGCTTCTTAATCGGTTCAGTCTAGACACTCTTGATTTTCCTCAGAACTTTCATTTCTGCCGCAATAGTTTTACTCTTTTTTTTATCTATTTTTATTTATTTATTTATTTTATTATTATTATTATTATTATTTTATCGTCACCATCCATGTTTCTAATCCACAAGGTAAGATTAATGTTGATACTGTAGTATACACACGTATCTTACATTTTCTAGGGACATTGCGGTCTCTGAACAACACCTCACCTATTCTTTTTTCTATGTTTCTTTCATTACTCGTGATACTCATGACTTCTATTTTATTAAAGTTAATTTTCATACAGTTAGCATTCATAACTTTATTCCATCTTCCTGTCATCTCTTGTAGTTCCTCTTCGCTCCTGCATATCACAGCAACATCATCTGCATATGCCAGCATTATCGTGTTGTTGCCATGGTTTATTTCTTTCATAGATCTGTCCATGAAAAATATGAACATAAGAACATAAGAACATAAGAATAAAGGAGACTGCAAAAGACCATAAGGCCTACACTAGGCAGCTCCGTATCCATCACCACCTGTCATCCCCATCCATAAAGCTGTCTAATCGTTTTTTAAGATAACTGATAGTTTCAGCGCTTACTACATGGTTACTAAGTTTATTCCATTCATCGACCACCCTATTAGTAAACCAATTCTTGCCTATTTTCTTCTTAAATCTAAATTTGTCCAGTTTATACCCATTACCCTTGTTATAGCCTTTGATCCACTTCAACACTTCTGTTAGATCACCCCGCACTCTGCGTCTTTCCAGAGAGTTTAAGTTTAGGTGCCTAAGCCTCTCTTCGTAAGGCAAATTTCCGAGTCCTTGTATCATTATGGTCATTCTTCTCTGTACTGATTCTAGTGAATTTATGTCCATTCTGTAGGACGGAGACCAAAACTGTACCGCATAGTCATAGTCATTATCCTCCATTACCTCTCATCATTACTCCAGTCTAACCAATCATTACTCCTTGTCTTACCCATGTCCTGACCTGGAACCATGGTGTATCCCCATCCCTTAACTTCACTTTATTTTCACATTGCCTATATACACTCTTAATTGCCCTTTTCAGGTTTGGTGGAACATTATATTCTTGATGCTCCAGTGCTCCCCAGATTTCTTCCCTAGGTACCTTATCAAATGTTTTCTCCATATCTATGAAGATAGCAAACTTGTCGATGTTCTACTCCCAGTTCTTTTCCAAAAAAAAATTCAATGTAAAGATCATATCCACTGTGCTTCTTTGTGGCCTAAAACCATACTGCCATTCCCCAAATCTTTCCTCCACAGCCATTCTCAATCTATGACTCTCTCATAGACCCTACCCACATGCGATAGCAACGATGTGCCTCTGTAATTGCTGCATTTTGTGCGGTCACCTTTTTTTTAATTGGGCCTACGACTGCTACATTCCAGTCATCTGATATTTTGGCATTTTTCCAAGTGATTTTCATAATTCTGATCAACCAGTTCGCACCCAACTCGGCCATTGCTTTAATGAATTCCACATGCTTTTCCATTTTTCATTCTTTGGATGGCCGCCTGAACCTCCACAAATGTAAATTCATCATTTTCGCCTTCTAAGAACTCCATTTGGTTTTCTTTCTGTATTTCCATATTTTCTTGCCCTGCATTGAGTAGGTTCTCAACATAATTTTTCCATCTTCTTGTAATTTTTTTTCCAACAACATCACTCCATTTTCATCCTTAACTGCACAGGCACCTTCATTTTTCTCTTTTCTATATTTTTGTTTTTGTTTTTTGTTTTTTGCCATATTGTAGATCAGCTTTCTTGTTCTATACATATCCTCTCTCAAATCATTCCCAATTTTCTGCCTTATTTCTGTTTTTAATTCCTTTTTAACTCTATTACACTTATTCCGTTCTTCTACATAGTTTTCTCTGTATTCAACTGTTCTGTACTTTATCCATTTTTGTTTTCACTTTTTCTTTAATTGCATCTGCCATCTCCTCTGTCCACCAGGGCGTTCTTTTTTCACATACTTCACTTCAACCACCTCCCCTGCCACTTCCCACTTCCTTAATTACTGTTTCCATCAACTCCCATTCCTCATTTATATTTTCATTTGTTTGCAGGATCGTCACCTTTCCTCAGATTTTTTTCTCTCTTGTTTTCAGGATTCTTTAATTCCTTCACCTTGAATCTCCTTATTTTCCCTGGTACAACTCTCCACTTTCTTGCGTTTATTTTTGCAACCACCAGTCTATGATCTGAGTCTAGTGACACTGATGGTATAGCTTTAACATCACGAAAGTTCTTTTTGTTATTTGTAATGACAAGGTCAATTTGGGATTTTTCATTATAGATTTGCAGGTTGGCATTCCATCGACACCAAGTCCATTGGTGACTTGGTCTATGTTTATAAAAAGTGTTCATAATTGAAAGATTATTCATAGTACAAAAATCAATTACTCTTTCACCCTCACGATTTCGATTCCCTATTCCATGTACTCCTATCAAATTTTCTACAGGTCAACAATCAATTCCAACATAACCATTCACATCTCAACTGACAACCATGTTTTCTGCATTACCTCTTTGATTGTATACTTCTTGTAGCTTTACATAAAATTCTTCCATTTCTTCTGCTGTTCTTCCCTGCTGAGGAGCATAGACTTGTACAAATGTTATTCTAAAGTATTTTAATTTCACAGTCACTTTAATTATTCTTTCATTTACAAAAACAACATCATCCACATAGTCAGCAATCCTTGGTGTCATCATTATCGCCATTCCATGCATTTTTCATTTCACATTCCACTCCATATCAGTTGATAGTTCTCATGTATTGTTTTTTCTGCCATTTCCCCGTCTCCTTGTTTCACAAATTTCCTAAGTATCTATTTCCTTATCTTTCATAAAGGCAATAATCTCAAAGTGCAGACGTTTATTGCTCAGATTCCAAGTTTCTTACCCTTTTTTTGGTCGCCGGGTCGTCAACTGCTTATTCCGAGGCTCACTTTGCGTGTCTTGAGCAGTTAAATGAGACTTATTGGGGTACTAGACGTATCCCAAGTCTTTCGGGATCACTAATTAGTAAATTCCGTATGACTATCGCCCTCCATACGGATTACAGGGTTATCTAGATCTACCCTGGGCAGTCATTTTGGTTACATGATCCCTTGTCTTGGTATATCTAGTCTCCAGGACCGCACCGGATATATATATATATATATATATATATATATATATATATATATATATATATATATATATATATATATATATATATATATATATATATATATATATATGACACACAGGAACCCACAGTCGGAGAAAATAAACTTCGAATAAAGAAGAATCCTATATTTCGGCTATCAACTGTAGCCCTCTTCAGGAAAGTACTGTGGGTTCCTGTGTGTCATTTACAAATGTGCTACTACATTTCTGTTTAGAAAAAATATATATATATATATATTGTATATATACAAATATATATATATATAAGATTATATGTATATATATAGATATGCATATATATATATGTATATATATATACATACATATATGAATATATATATATATATTTATACACACACACACACACACACACACACACACACACACACACACATATATATATATATATATATATATATATATATATATATATATATATATATATATATATATACATACATAGATACGTATACCAAAGGCTTCTTCCCCGTTACACGTGATGTAGCCAAAAAACAAAGACATAAAACCCACTCCCACCCATTCCATCTCTATCACACTCCACTCCCCTCCACCTTTCCTCCCTCTTATCTTGGCACCTCCTGGGTGACGGGTCATCCCTGCATCAAGTCCACTGCCCTGGGTCAGAAGCAGTGTCGCAAAACATAACACATCCACAGCAATGCCCCGTCTGGAGTATTGGCTGCAAGTTATTGTGGCAAAGTAGCATGCAAATTATACTTTAGGGTCTATATGGGGTGCCCCTACGGACCAGACTTACCAATCATTTTGTCTGTGATAAAGAGGGACTCTGTTCACAGAGAAATGATGACACTTTTATTATACTGCGACTGTCCCTCCATTATGCTGTCCCCCAACTCCTTGTTGCTGTCCTGTACCATTTCTCTGAATATTCATTTCCTTTTTTCGCCTAACCTGTGGTGGGGATAGAATACTGCCATCAAGTCTTCCCATTTGAGTTGTAAGAGTCGAGAAAAACGGAACGGGGATTAGGACAAGGCATCCTTTTCCATGTAGCCCCACAGGGGACATTCCGAAAAAAGTAAAGGCATATATATATATATATATATATATATATATATATATATATATATATATATATATACATATATATATATATATATTCTCTTGTAAACTTACGGGGTTGAAGGCTAAAGAGGATTCACTGTTGATTATTTTATTGCGTGTAGCTTCGATACAACGCACAGTCTTTTTATCTCCAGATTTGACGTATCTTAGTAGTTGTCCTATTGTGGCCGACGTTTCGGAACTTCCTGGTTCCATCTTCTGGGCGATCTGATGTGCAGTGTCTGTGGATGTCGTATTTATTCATGGAGTTGGGATATTAGAAGATGAGAACAACTTTGTTAGCAACGATAGTGTTATAGTTAAGTATATACAGTATAGGCAGTGGTCATAAAGTAAAAGATAACACAGCTATATTTATTCTCAGAACTGAGGAAATGAGCTAATCATTAAGAAGAAAATAAGCTTTCCCAAGGAAAAGAATGAGAAGACGTAATTTGAAATGTAGATTAAAAACAAATTTAAAGATATAACAAACATATAGTATTTTGAAAACGTACTTACCAACAATCGACGACTTCTCAGATAGATTCCGAAAAGTAGATTTTCAGCCCTTGGTCTCTCAACATATTAGCAATTTCTCTCATAATCGTCGCATTATTTCTTGCAACTAATCAAGTCGTTGCCTAAGTAGTACAAGACTCAAACATTTTTATGTTCAAACCTTGAAAATTATCATTCAAGTGGCAGAGAAGACGAAGAAAATCGGCTGCTGCTACACAACGAGAAAACTTCACATCTTGGTTTTCCAATCGTCTAACCAACCCGAAGTGAAATAGGTACAAGTAAGTTCTGTATACAAGATATTTCGTCTGTCAAATAGTAGTAAGAAATCCAAGTAAGTCTTAATTAAATAGAAAGTATCAAATGTTTACGAAGCTGGTTGACGCGTTGGTTGAAAATTGTATATTGCCCATAGAGGCAATGGAACATATTTCAACCTCACTAGACCTAGAAGTTAAAATTAGATTAAAAGAACTAGAACCCGAATCTCAAAAGGAGATTCAGAAAATAGGGCCTCAGAAAATAGAGGCTTACATAATAAAGACTCAAAAGGAACCCCAGGAAATAGAGGTTTAGAGAATAGAGGCACAAGTGAAACTAGCATAAATGGAATTGGGAAGGGCAGATAGCTACACACTCTGACCATGAAACATACGTTGATAACACCGTGCCAGACTTTTTGTTCCCCGATTCTAAGTTTCATTTCCTGGGTTGTTATATGCCATTAATATATATATATATATATATATATATATATATATATATATATATATATATATATATATATATATGTATATATATATATATATATATAAACATTATAATTTAATTAGAAGTTTAGATTTGTGATCAGGAGTTTGATATTTCGAAAATCATCAGTTCATATAATTAGATCAACAGAGTATATATTTATTCTATGACACAAGCTAATAAAAAACAAACAAGTAAAAACAATTGACAGTTATACAGCAACTTAAACACGTCAGAAATTACTGGATTTCTTGGATTTGCGGTTGTAGTTCAAGTCGCACCCCCGCAGCTACCACTAGATACAGTCCCCCATAATTTTCTCATTGTAGTGGCCCTGGTACCTCCGCTCTATCTCCTTCACATCTTGGTGGAATTTCTCACCTTGTTCTGAGTAGGTGCCCGTATTGTCCTTGAATTTGTCCAGGTGAGTGTCCAGCATATGAAGTTCAAGAAACACCCTGAATCCCATAGCAACAAAAGCCTTTACCAGATCCTGCACCAGTTTCTGGTAGTTTTCAGCTCCGTGATTGCCCAGGAAGCTCTTGACAACTGCTATGAAACAGTTTCATTTCTGTTCTCTCGATCCTACTGAGCTTATTGGAGAACTCGATAGTCTCAAGCACCTTCAAAATCTGTGCTCCAACAAAAATCCCACCATTGATTTTATGTTCAGATAACTTGAAAAAAAAAAAACTCAAGGAGGTAGTTAAAAGCGGCTGATTCCTGGTTTAGGGCCTTCACGAACTGCTTCATCAACCCCAATTTAATGTGCAGAGGCGTCATGAGCACAGTCCTGGGATCAACCAGTGGCTCCCACATGACGTTCCGGGTTCCAGCTACAAATTGTTTACTGCTCCCAGTTCTTCCTGTTGTAGTGGTCGGAGGTGGTTATGCTGTCCCAAAGGCAGAGGAAGTATTGAAATTTGATAAAACCTCCCTGGAGACCAAGCAGGAAAGCCACCACCTTAAAGTCTTCAATGATTTCCAAATTTTACTGGTTGAATTGTAGAGCTTCCAGGAGAACTTTCACACTGTAGTAGTATTTTTTCAGGCAAATTCAATTGGTTAGGGACAGGGTCAGAAACTTGTTTACATTGTAGAGGAGGACAGCCTTCAAACTTATGGTATAGCTGGCTGTGAAGAGAGGCCACTCCTTGAGCACAAACGGCACCCGATAACGTCAAACAGCCCAGGCACATCGTGAGAAAAGCGGAGACCATCCCTAAGAGTGTAAAGGTCTGCGAAAGTTTCGTGCCGACTTCTCTGACATGTCACCTGCACCTCCTCCTTGACCAAGTTCCACTGCTTCATCCTAGAGATGAATAGCTCTACATTGGACTTGGTCAGACCCATATCCATGACCAAGTCATTTACTTTTTTTTTTTTTTTTTTATGAGGAACATTCTTTGGTACCTCAGACAGGTAAGCCAAGCCCTCAGTATCCATCTCCTCTTCTTCATCAAAATAGTTCTCTTAGACTTCACCTGGAGCAGGTGGCACTGGCACGGGATATTTGGAGCAGTGAGGAATCGGAGCAATTGATGATGGGAGATTTGGGTAATGCACAACAGCAGTATTCTTTCCTTGCCGTCGCTTGCTAACATCCACAAAAGAGCAGTTTGTGGAGGTCTGTTGGCTCTAGCCAGACCCGTGGGCTGGAGAATTTCAGGGACCTTTTCTCACCTTGCAGCCACTCTTCCAGCGTCTTCTTACAGTGTTCACATTAATGGTGACAGGACCAGGACTTGTCCTAATTCTTGGTTGAGAGCCTTCACGAAGTACTTCTGGTAGGCTTCACAAACCTTCACCGACGTTTCCAAGGAGAATGCTTTGACTCTCTTCTTTATATTCCCGCCGCATACATAACAGAAGCAGGGGGGATGCAGGCAGCCCCTTGAATCCATCTGAAAATATATGAATATATGCAATCAGAAAATACATATCTTATAGATCTAAAACTATAAATTATAAACATGTTAGATGAACATACATGTATAAGATAAGTAGGGTAATTCAGGCTATAGTTATCAAACTTTGAAGAAAATATAGCACAAAATTGCTACAATTGCACTTCAAAATATGGCATAAATGGCTTTCCCTGCAATTCTAAAATTTTATTATTTTGAATGATAGTGGCTAGCTTAGAATTTTTACAAACTCAAACATATAAATTTTTTATATATTTTTTATTTGAAAACTAAGTAATATACAAGAAAAATAATTACAGACCAGGAACAGAGACGTCTTTTTTTACATGATGTAATCAACCATATGAAGAGTGTTTCGATGTTATTCGATACACCAGACTATTACCGAAATTCTCAGAGGAAAAGCCGGAAGCATCCTCTTACATTATGAACAAGTGGTTCAACAACTCAATATTGACAAAGCACATTGGCCTCTCTTAATCCAAACCTAATTTACAGAAATAGCTAGAAAAAAACAAAAATTATATGTCCCTGGCTGTCTCTGAGAGCTCACATGATAATGTCAAAGACAAGATTCTCAGTGAATATGAACTTGTGCCCAAAGCATATGGGATAAGATTCTGTAACTTAAAGAAGCAGTCGCACACTATATATATAGAGTTTGCATCACAATGGTTCAAGGTTGGCAAAATGAATATAGGTGATTTTATTGAAACTATGGTGGAACAATTAAAGAATGGTGTCGACAATGACAAAGACATATCTACAGGATCAAAAACCCTCTCCTCTTTAAAAAAATACTCTTGTTAATGAGTATTCTCTGTTACATAGACGTATAGATAGATATATTGAACCTTTCAGGAGGACCCGACAATACAACGATAGATATAATCATAGCTGTAATACTAAGTGGGAAACAATATCCAATGATTCAGGAACAGTGCCTAAAAAGAGACATTATGATAATGATAGCTACGTTCAAAATAGGCGAAGCGCTCTTTTATTCAGTGTAGTTATTATAAACGCTATGGGCATGACATCTCAATTTACAAACACTCAACGTAACCAAAATCTAGAAATATTTTTCCATATTGTAGCTACTGTAAACGCTACGGACACTACATATCAAAAGGCACTATTTTCACATCTGAGAATAGTCTACTTCACCCCATTGTCTCAGAAATGCGAAACAAAATACACTCTTATGCTGAAATACGCTTTACCTGATCCCACTAAGGAATGTAATAATACGTGGTTTAGGCGGATCCCAAACATACCAGTTGCACAAACTACATCTTACTTCCCCTTTGATAATGGGAGAAGTCATTAATGCTTGTATAGATTCTTTGCCTATACCCAGTATACATTTATTATTATCAAACACGCTCCTATAGCCACAGATACTCCTATGTAGGAAAAGCTTTCTTCCTAAAAATATACAAGTGCCTCTTCTGAGGGTGCTTTTACTCGCTCACAATCCTAAAAAAGAAATTATGAAATCAGACAGAATGACTTTAAAATGAGATCTCATATTAAAACTCTTAATAAAGCTGAAGAAACAGATTTAGCTTCTTTGACTCTATTCAAACGGGAGATGACCAAAAGCAAGAAACCAGAAGAACTTTCCCATAGATTCGGACCCACAGAGTTCAGAGTTCCAGTTTCTCACAAATGTAAACAATCATGAAACAACAAAAAGTTAAGGATGGAGATAAAATGGGATATGGTAGGTCTATGAGACCCAATATTTTTTCACAAACTTCAAATGGAAATAGGAACACGAATGTTTTCAAACATTAATTGACCGAACCTCATGAACTACAGAATTATGATGATAAGTTTGCATCAGTGTACCCGTGAAACTTATCCTCTGATTCCTGAACTACAGACGTAGAATTAGCTGCGTGGTTTTTAGCATCTTACAAGTGAAAATGCATTTTTTTCATTTGTTAGACCAATGTATATCTACAGAGGATCACGAGAGTAAATTTCAATATCATTATTCCAATGAAGTTGTGTTAATGCGGAAGTGGTTACCGTGTAGCCAACACGGTAAATGCTTTTCAAAAGTGCCCCCTGAGGGTACTTGAGTGTCCCCTGAATGTACCCAAGTAACGCGCCAATTGATAGCTGTTAACTGCTGTAGTTTTCTATGCAACATTTTTTCTTTCCCATCTAAGTAGAATAAAGAATATTCTCCTATAATGCCATGACAAGGATATATGTATAAACTATCATTGTAAATAATATTGTATATCATCAGCAAACTGGGATTGACTTTAAGTATCATATATATTATTTTAAGGATACTACCAGCCATCTGCACTTAACACGGAAATATTCATTCCAAATGTGCTTTACGAGACCCATACCGAAGCGAACTACATGATATATTTCGACTCCACTTTGAAAGCTCCCTATACCTTCCTCTTCCATCCACTCGTTCCAGGCTGGCAAAATGTTAGCTTATTTCCCAACAGAAGTAACAAATGGTGACACCATAGAGTGAACAGCAGTCTAGCTGCCACCGCCGTCCCCGGAGTGCCCAGCAGCACCCTAGCCGCCCCGCCGCTCCGGACTGCCCAGCCTCTTCGGACCACTCAGCCACTCCGGACCTTTCAGCCACTCCTGAACATCCAGCACCCCCGGCCAGACACCGCCCCGGCCAGACTCCGACCCGGCCAGCCACTACTCCGCTGCCCGTCAACATCGCTTGGATACCAACCACGTAAGCATGAAGGACAATCACAAATAGGAAGTGAGTGCCTTTCGCACACACCCCTTCTCTAGCCACGAGCTCAATTGAGTGTAACTTTGATACAAACTACCTTACCACCAGTCTAACCAAGTTTTCCAATGTTATATGCCTTTTACCACATGACATACTTCTTTAGGTTTCAGATGCCATCTCCAAGGCATCTTCATCAGAAACTCCATACAAGGACCTGAAAGCAGCGGCGCTTTCCCTCTTTGAGTACTCCGAAGGTACCTTCTCACAGTAGTTCTTCTCTAAGGAGCTTGGCAACGAGAATTCGTCTGACTTGCTGCGTTGCATGAAGAGACTACTCGGAGACAAATATGCGTCTTTCTATAAATTCCTTGTCTACCACCTGTTCTACCAACGTCTACCACCTGCCACTCAGCGCAAACATTTCAACGTCAAGAGCAACCTTTTGCTGGGCGAATTAGCCACGCTCTCGGATGACTTCATTGCTTCAATACCAGTCAAACATCCTGCCATATCTAAGATTACTGAAAACCTCAAGACACAAAATTTGGCCGAACTCTTCTCCCAATTCTCCCTTCAGTTCAACGCCTTCCAAGAACTAATCAACAAGTCTCACAGCCGACACTTCCCACCACCCCGACACCACCGCCACTGATCTAGATACAAAGGAAATTCTAGACGTTTAACAACTGGCGTCTACTACTACCGTCATCCTTTTGGACAAAACGCAAGGAAGCTCACACAGCCGTGCACCTGTATATTCGCACCGTTATACAAGATGGGCGGGCGCTAACGGTGCACAGTGTTCGCCAACACACACCAAAACTATTAAACTTTTTTATCAACGCTCGAAAGCTAATTTTCTCATCAACATCGGAGCTGAAGCCAATGTCCTGCCTGCTACAGCAAGCCAGCAGTCTCTGCAGCCAACGGCACCAAGATACCTATATTCAAGGGGCAGACACTTCTCCTAGATACAACCTTCGTCGGTCTTTCGAGTAGACCTTCCCTTGGCGCCGATATTTTGGCACACTTCGATCTCCTGATTAACATAAATAATCACAAGCTCCACAACCCACTTCCATCGATTTCATCTAACGCCAGACCAACAACAGGTGTAAGTAGCCAGCTTTCTGTCATTAGTGCCAACATTAAGTTTATCTCCCTTCTCTAGTCCTTCCCCATTTTAAGACGGCCTTACTCTACCAACAAACCTGTAAAACACCACGTATTGCACCACAAAGAGACTAACGGACCTCCAACTCATACCAAAGTCTGTTGTCTACCTCCAAAACACTTCAAACAAGCAGAAGCAAAACTTGAACCTCTCATGTTTCAAGGCATTATTCGCCATAGCTCAAGTGTCGTCTGCAGTCCACATCATCCCTAAGAACAACGGCGACATCAGAACATGCGGTGACTACCACACACTCAACTCACAAGCTGTGATGGATAGGTAACCTGTTCCCAACATACAAGAATTCTCAACACAAGTTCCAGGAACTAACATACGCCAGAATTGAACTTTTGAGCGCCTTCTATCACATCCCAGTCAACCGATCGGACATTTTGAAAACAGCTCTGTCATCCCTTTTTTTTTTTTTTTTTTTTTTTTTTTTTTTTTTTAGGGTGTCAGGATACCTTTTGGTTTTAAAAATTCTGCTATAATTTTCCAGATATTCATGATTAAAGTCTTATGTGGCCTACCTTTTTGCTTCACTTACATCGACGACGTACTCATCGTCAGCATTAACGAAGCCACGCACCAAGACTATTTCAAACACGTCTATACTCGACTATAAGACTACGGCATTCTCATTAATGTCGACAAATCAGACTTTGGTGTCACGTCCATCGACTTCCTTGAACACACCGTCACACATTCAGGCGTCTCCCTAATCTCGTCCCGAAGTCTACAACCTATCGACAACACAAACAGTTTTTAGGTATACTAAATTCTATAGCCCTTTCGTTTCAGGCTGCGCTCAACTTCTCCAGCCACTCTACTCCATGATCAAACCATGCATCACACTCATCTGTAACTCGGAAACTGACGCAGCCTGCGTCGCATCCAAAGAAACAGTCAAGAACGCCTCTGCCTTTAGTCTCCCTGTCCCTACCGCCGTCACTTCTATTTCGACGGACGCATCAGTCACAGGCATCAGTGCAATTCTGCAGCAGTACATCGATGACGCTTGGAAGCCCATTGCTTTCTTCTCCAGGAAACTCAACAACGCCGAGATGTATAGCGCCTTCGGGAGGCCAGTGATCTCTTTCAAGTGTACAAAAGAAATCGGATGACCGTGATCGACCAAATGTTCGTGATGGGGGAAATGTTAATTTTGATGGGAGAAATGTAATGAGGCATTAAATGTCAATGAAGGACCAAATAATAATATAGAGCAAGGTATAAGTAAAAAACAAAATGATAATGTAAGACATGGTATTGAAACTCAAAATGTGTCAAAAAGAAATAATCACGGGTTTCTTAAAACCATGTACTTTAATGCTCGTAGTATTAGGAACAAATTTCAGGAAATACAGGCGTATGTCAAAAGCGAAAATCTCGAGATGAGAGGATTAACCGAGACATGGTTAAATGAAGTTCGAAGCTGAATTCAATATTGCGGGATTTAAACACTTTTATCAGGATAGAAACCACAAGAAAGGTGGGGGTGTTCTGTTGTACGTTAAAAACAATGTTCATGCTTGTGTTTTAGAGAAAGGGAAACAGGATGCGTATGATAGTTTGTGGGTTGAGTTAACCCAAACAAATGAACAAAAAATGAATGTAGGTGTAATATATAGGCCAAAGACATTATCTTTAGCAGACGACAAACAGTTATTTCAAGAACTGTCTAGTTTCTGCAACCGGGATTTATTGATAATGGGTGATTTCAATCTTACTGACATTTATTGGATGACCTTTGAATATGGCCATATAGGTAGTCGCTTCATTGATTTTCTTGGTGACAATTACTTAATTCAGCATGTAAAAGAGCCCACAAGATATGGAAACTTACTCGATCTATTGATCACTAGCCGCGAAAGCATGGTAAATGATGTAGAAGTCGGTGAAACTGTTGCAAATAGCGATCATAACTTAGATTCAAACTCCTATTTTTTTTTTTTTTTAATAGATAGTTGTGTTTCTAAAATACCCGATTTCATTAAAACTTAGCTCATAGAACTGCGTCAGGAGCTTCAGCTCACAGATTGGGAGGCTAAATTAAGCGAAAGACCTGTAGATCAGATGTGGGAAATATTTCAAAATACGCTTACTAAGATGATTCATACTTACATTCCTTTTAAGGACAGACGTCCCCCAAATCAGGCTCGCCCAAAGTGGCTCGACAAAGAAACTGAAAAAAGTATTGCTAACGACTATGAAAGTTATGTATCAATACAGAGAGATTTAAAAAAGACAATAAAAAAACGACAATACGAAATGAACATCGCTGATAAATCCAAAGAGAATCCCAAAGAATTCTATTGTTATATTAGAGATAAAAAGGTTGTTAGAGAATCACATTGGCCCACTATTATCTGCTGACGGTCAACTTGAATATTCAAACGAAGGAATGGGTAATATTTCAAACAACTATTTTAGCTCGGTATTCGTAAATGAAACACCTCAAAGTGAAACCCAAACTGAAACCTGTGAAAAGTCTAGGGTGAACTTACTCACTAGGGTAAATATAACAAAATAAAAAATTAAAAGGTATATAGAGAAGCTCAAAGTTAATAAAACACCAGGGTCTGACGGATGGTATCCAAGAATCTTAAAGGAAATGAAAAATGAGATTGTTGTTCCATTAGAAATTATTTTCAAGAAATCCATCATATCCATCAAAAAGGGCGACAAAAAGAAACCAAATAACTATAGGCTTATAAGTTTGACTTCAATCGTAGGGAAAATAATGGAAACCATCATCAGAAATGCTATCGAACATCATTTAGAAAGTAACCGTTTGATGAATGATAGCCAGCATGGTTTCAGACGGAAACGTTCTTGCGTGACTAACTTACTCGAATTCTACAACACAGTTATCTCGAATTATGACAAAAGAAACAATATAGATTTAATATATCTAGACTTTGCAAAAGCTTTTGATGCCGTCCCACACGAAAGACTACTTACTAAATTAGCTTCGCACGGAATAAGTGGTAGCCTATTAAGTTGGACTAGTAATTGGTTGAATGATCGAAAACAGAGAGTTGTTTTAAATGGAAAAACTTCTAGATGGAATTTTTTTACAAGTGGAGTTCCTCAGGGTTCCGTTCTTGGGCCACTTCTATTCATAGTATATATAAATGATATAGACCATGGACTAAAATCTACTGTTTCCAAATTTGCTGATGATACAAAACTGTGCGGAATGGCAAATGATCACTTAAACCAATTAGATATTCAAGAAGATTTAGATAAATTACAGCAATGGTCTGAAAAGTGGCTAATGAAATTTAACACGAGTAAATGCAAGGTAATGCACATAGGTAAAATAACAGTAAGTACGATTACAAGTTATTTGGAAATTCGTTAACAAAAATGGATAGTGAAAAAGATCTCGGCGTAATTATCAGGAACGATCTCAAATCATCCAAGCAGTGTATTTCAGCCTCTGAGAAAGCAAATAAGATTCTAGGACTGATTGCGCGATCTTTTGATTTCAAAAGTCCATCAATCATTAACAAGCTAAATAAATCGTTAGTTCATCCACATTTGGAATATGCTGTTTCCGTATGGTCACCGAGTCTCATTAAAGACATTGATAGACTGGAAAAAGTACAACGGCGAGCCACAAAATTGATTCTAAATATCAAAAATAAATCATATGAAAATCGACTGAAACATATGAATCTGTTTTCCCTAAAAAGCGTAGACTCAGAGGTGACTTGATACAGGTCTTTGAAATTCTAAAGGGAATTGACAACATCGAAAGTGACAAAATTTTCACATTGAATGAGAATCAGACAAGAAACAATGGTCCCAAACTGTCCGGAAATAAATTCAATTTGGGAGTAGGTAGAAACAATTTTGCCAACCGTGTAGTTAATGAATGGAATAAACTTCCTGCACAGGTAGTGCAATGTAGTTTAGTTCGAAGCTTTAAGAATCATTTAGATAAACACCTAAGGAAGATGCTGTAATGATTATGGTTTATTTCATATTATTTGTTTTTGTATTGTTATCGTTTGTCTGTTTGATTTTCATTTATTATTAGTTATATGTCAAATTATTATCATTTGCTATTTTCCTGTTTGTTTATTATTTAACTATACCTATGCATTAATTTATGTATTTCATTTGTTATTTACATTATTATAGTTTTTATTTATAAATTTATTATTATTATGATTTTTTTTTCGCGTCTGACCCAGATATGGACCGAAAGGTCTCCTGTCGGCATGGTCTGCCTTTGTAATCCTTTGTAATCCTTATATCAACAAAACAGTCAACAGATTCAGGTATTTCATCGAGGAATAAATATTCCAAATATACACTGACCACAAATCGATGACAGCTATATTCGTCCCTAACAAAACATCCTACGTTTCTAGAAAGCTACGATATATTGACTTCATTTCTCAGCTCGCGACTGACATCCTCTACGTCTGAAGTGAAGATAACTGCTCTGCCGCTGAACTCTCTTGTAATACATTTGAAGTTTCCGCCTCCCTCATCGACTATGCCGGCATTACGGCAGATCAAACCAATGATGCCGAGCTGCAGAAATTAAAGGGCAACCCTATGTTTTAAATGAAAAAGGTACAGCTACCTGGAACCAACATTCATCTCTACGCCAATGTATCCACGGCCACCATTGGGCTCTACTTGCTCGAAAACCACAAGCACTTCCCCCCCCCTTCATTTGGACTGGAATCGCTATGGACACCCGACTCTGGACCTGCACCTTCGTCAGATGTCAAGCTTCATAGGTAACACGTCACACTATCTCGCCTCCATAGATTTTCCTACCAATCTCTTCTTGACTCGAATACATCCACATTGACCTCATAGGATCACCTCCCTCCTCCGACGATTTCAGATACACCTTTGCATGTATTGACCACTTTACACGTTGGCCTGAGGCCATCCTGCTTGCAAAAATAAGCACATAAACGGTAGCCAAAGCTTCCATCACCCCTCAACTACACATCCGATTGCAGAAGACAACTTGAGTTCATCCTATGAAACAAAATAATCTTTTTGCTAGGTATTCGGTGTTTCAAAACATCAAGGTACTACCTGAAATACAACGGACTCGTCGAACGCTCCCACCGACACTCAAGACTTCACTCACAGAAGCAGCACAACACCGCACGGACTGGACTACAATATTGCCCATGGTCCTTCTTGGCATACGCACATCACTCAAGAAAGATCTTGGTCACTCTTCCGCAGAGCCTCTTTACTGCACTCAACTCCGCCTAACAGGTAATTTCCTAGCATTCACTCCCGTAACACAGCCTTGCAGCATTCAAGATCACATCATCAATCTTACAGACACGATACAAAAGCTCCACCCATTACCCCCGCATACCTCACCCACAAGATCATTTATGAACCAAGACCTCAATGATTTTTCATATGTTTTCGTTTGCGTGGAGTGAGGAAGCCTTTTCAGCAACCTTACGGTGGACCATACAGAGTCGTCAAGAGAACACACAAGAGCATAACTATCAATCGCTGTGGAAACACTGATATTATCTCCATAGATTGTGTCAAACCTGCATATATCCTTTCAGAAAACACACTAGATTCCATAAGTTTCCCGGCACTCCCTCAGAACAAGCCTGCTATCAAACAAAATAACACAGCAAGGAAGAAGAAAACATCGTTCCTCATACCTCATCATTAGGGGAGAGTTCTGTAACCAACACGGTAAACACTTATCAAAAGTGTCCACTGAGTGTACCCGAGTGTCACGCCTACAGATAGCATTTGATTGTGCAGTCTGTTATTAACATAAGACGATCATATTTATTTAATTCTTGTATATATACACTCATTGGATTTTTTTCTCTTCTAAGTAATATAAGGAATATTCTCTTGTAAATCCCATGAAAAAGATATATGTATAATCTATCAAATGTAAATAATATTGTATGTCAACAGCAAATAATTAAGAATCTAAACACCTTTGTTTTACATAGTATCATCAACAAACTGAATAAACAGATAAGTAATGGGATTGACTTTAATCATCCTGTTTATTCTTTTAAGGAACACTACCAGCCGTCAGCACTGAAAACGGAAATATTTATTCCAAATGTTCTTTAAGAGACCCATACCGAGGTAAACTACATGGTATATTCCGACTCCACTTTGAAACCTCCCTATTCCTTCCTCTTCCTTCCATTCGTTCTAGGCTAGTAACGTGTTAGCTTACTTTCCAACAGAAGTAACAACCACTCCATAGGTCTCTTACACTGTCTTGGAATGAAACACATTAAAGTGTTGTCTCGTATTCCTATAGATTCCACATTCTTCGTCTCATAATTTTCTCTTGGCAGGCTAAAAAAAAATCCTTGAATGTTAGTAATCACTTACACTGCCCTTATACACGTAAAGAAGTGTGAAGCATAAATAAAGAAATGAACAGTTTTATTAGAGATGCGGAGAATGATTTCCAGTGTCCCATTGGTAATGAAATATGTGTGATAGCTAATGTCCTTAATTGTAGTCACACATTCTCTAAAATCTGTCTCCACACTACATAAGTTTACAAAGAAAGAGCATGCCGACAAGAGACCATTTGGTCTATGACTATGTGAGATGCAAAAAAATCAACAAATATACAATTAAACAATAAACAAACACATAGATGATAATTAATAAACAGAAAGACATTAACAATTCATAATATATAGTAGATCAATGTATAATGAAAATATACATATAGAGATAAATAAATAATAAATAAATAAACAGATAAAAATAAATTAAGATAAATGGCAGGCATTACAGCATATATCTTAGGTGTTTATCTAAAATAATTTTAGAACTTTGAACTGTACTACATTCCACTACCTCTGCACTAAATTTATTTAATTCGTTTACTACACGGTTGGCTAAGTTGATTCTACCCACTTCCAAATTAAATCTACTTCATGATAGTTTGATACCATTATTTCCTTTAGGATTCGCATCCACTGTAAAAATATCGTTACTTCTGATGAAGTCAGTTTCCATTAGAATCTTAAAGATATCAAATGATATCAAATACAGTGTTTAGGAAGAAAGTCAAGCACACACGGGAGAGGGTGGTGGATGGAAGGGTGGTAGATAGGATTTTATTGGACTATATAATGGTAACCAAGAGAAGAGTAGGAAGAGTTTTGGATATACCTATTCTAAGGGGAGAGACTGGGGGAATATCAGACCATTTTTTGGTGGGAGATAAATTGAGGTGAAAGATAGATGGAGAAAGAGGAAATTAACAGAAAGTAGAGAGGTGCTAAGAGTAAACTACTTAAATAAAAAAGAAAAGGAGAAGGCGTACAAGGAGAAGCTGGGAGAGGAGCAGGAGGGAGTGAAGGATTGAGTAGAAGTAGGAGTAGAGGAGGCATGGGAATGGTTCAAGGAGGAAGTCACAAGGTGTGCAAAGTTGGTGTGTGGAGCAAGGAGGATGGGAGGAAATAGAAGGAAGGGTAGTGAGTGGTGGAATGAGGAAGCAAAGAAGGTTGTAGAGGTGAAGAATCAAGCATTCAGAGATTGGTTACAAAATAGGACGAAAGAATCATATGAAAGGTACAAAGAAGAGATAAGAGAAGTAGAACATAAGATAAAGGAGGTAAACAGGAAAGCAGGTGGGAAATAGGATAAGGGCATGGCAGAATTTTTTTTAAAGTAATAAAGAAATGCATTGGAAGGAAATTAAAAGAGGAAGAGAAGGTGAATGAAGTAGAGAAGAAAAGGTAAAAGGTACAGATGGAGAGATGATAATGGGGAAGACGGCAGTATGAGGCAGAGTATTTTATGGATTTGCTAAATGTGGAGGGAGATAGGGAGAGGAAGGTAGTTGCAGTGGAAAGCGCTAAGAAAATGACAGTGATGAATGAGGCAAATGGAGGACAGGTAAGGAAAGATGAGGTTAAGGCAGTTATTAAAATGGTGAGAGTAGGTAAGGCACCTGGGTTGGATAAGTGTCATTCGGAGTGTCTAAAAATGGGAATTACAGTGATGGTTAAATGGCTGGCGAGGTTGTTTAATGTTTGTCTAAAACAGGGTAGAGTACCAGAGTACTGGAGGAGTGTCTATATAGTTCAGCTACACAAGAGAAAAAGGGGAAAGTGGGAGTGCAGTAGTTTCAGAAAGATCAGTTTGTTAAATGTAGTTGGGAAAGCCTATGGGAGGATTTTGATTAAGAAGATTAGGAGAGGAACAGAGGGAGATTGGTGAAGAACAGTATGGGTTTAGAACAGGTAGGGGTTGCGTGGATCAGATTTTTGTAGTAAGGCAGATATGTGAGAAAGTTTTAGGAAAATGTAATAATGCCTTTTTGGGCCTTTATGGATTTGGAAAAGGCTTATGACAGGGTAGACAGGAAAGCATTGTGGGAGGTATTGCAGATATATGGGATAGGTGAAAAGCTGTTAAGAGCTTTTATGAGAGTAGTAGAGCCTTTGTAAGAATTAGAAATGGAGAAAGTGAGTGGTTTGATATAAAGGTGGGATTTTGCTAGGGATGTGTTATGTCCCCTTGGCTGTTCAATTTGTACATGGATGGGGTGTTGTGAGAGGTAACGCAAGGGTAATGGGCAGAAGATTGGAGATGGTTCAATAAAATAGGGAAAAATGGGAGATAAGTCAGTTGTTGTTTGTTGACGACACTGCGCTTGCAGCAGGATCAGAGTGGGGATTAAGGAAGTTAGTGTCAGAGTTTGGGAAGGTGTGTGAAAGAAGGTAGTTGAAGATAGATGTGGGTAAAAGTAAGGTGATGAAAATATATAAGGGGATAATGTGGTATCAAATTGGAAGTGAGTATTAAGGGGGAGAGACACAAGAGAAAGTGGATAGCTTTAGATACTTGGATGAGAATATGGCGGGAAAGGGAAGAGTGGAGGTGGAGGTAGAATGTAGATTGAAAGAAGTAAGTAAATGTTTTAGGGGATTAAAAAGTGTAATGAGAAATAGACATTTAGGTAATGGATGCTAAAAGGAGATTGTATGAAGAAGTGATTGTGCCGACAGCCCTGTATGGGGCTTATTAGGTTGGATAGAGGTGAGGAGGAGAGCGGGGATGGAAAGGGAGTTGGGAGATAGGGTCAATGAAAGAGTATTGGGATGGTCTGGAAACATGGAAAGAATGAGTGAAAAAAAATTAGTAAAAGAAGTGTGGAAGGCAGAAATGGAAGTGGTAAACATGAGGGGGTGACCAAGGATGTGATGGATTGATGAGGTAAAAGAAACATTGATCAAGAGGGTAATGTCTGCTGAGGAAGGAAGCGAGAAGAAAGAATATAGTGGTGATAAAGGTGAGGAGGCGATGGATTTATGGGATAAAAGGAGCATTGAGAAAGAGGGTAATGTCTGTTGGGGAAGAAAGGAAGAATACAGAAGACAGGGGTGATAGAAGTAAGGAGGAGAGCAGGAATGGAAAGGGAGTTGGGAGATAGGGTTAATGAAAGAATATTGGGATGGTTTGCACACATGGAAAGAATGAGTGAAGTAAGATTAGTAAAAGAGGTGTTGAAGGCAGAAATGGAAGGAATGAGGGGATGACCAGGGATGACCAGGGATGAGATGGATTGATGGGATAAAAGGAACATTGGGAAAAAAGGTAATGTCTGTAGAGGAAGGAAGGTAGAAGGCAGAAGATAGGGATGAGTGGAGAATATAGATGATGCTGTGATGCATCGAAGGTAGTGGGTGGGGGATGGAGGGTGAAGTAGTATGTGTAAATGTAACTAATCAAGTCATTGCCTAAGTCTCACAAGACTTAATGATTTGTTTTTCCAGACTTTAAAATATATTCGAGAGCCAGAGACGACGAGGAAAGTCGACTGGTTCCATACTACGAAAGAACTCCATGACATCTAGGATTTCAATTGTCAAACCAATTCGAAGTGAAAATAGGTACAGGAAAGTTCAGTACACAAAATCCTCTATTTATCAAAGAGTGGCAAACAAGTCCAAGTTGTCCTCAATTAGATAGAAACTTATCTTCAGCAAATGAAAAACTTTTAAACTCCCCGGATCAAAGAAAATATTGTCAGTGATTAAAAGATTCTACTCTATCCGGATCATAGAGGAGTTTTTGACAGACATTTCGCTTACCATAAGTTCTCAAAAGCAATATATGCCTAAAAGTTATTTTACATAATTCACTCTATCGACTTAAAGATTGAGAAACACTATATCGCTGATAGAGATACCAACAATACTGTATTTATCATATTTATAATTTTGTGTGTTTCGAAATAATATAGGTATTATATAATTGAGGAGTCTCTTATAAATAAAAAAAATCTATTCCGTTGTCAATCTAAGTCTAAATTTGAATAGAAATTCAGAAACGTATTACATGTGTTTCAGTTTGCCTCGTCTCGAAAACCAAAATGGATGTTTATTACTGAGGAAAAAACTCATATCACCTTTGCCTGTGATAGCATAGGTATATATATATATATATATATATATATATATGTATGTGTGTGTGTGTATATATATATATACATATATATATATATATATGTATATATATGTGTGTGCATGTATATACATGTATACAAATATGTAAATATATACAGGGTGTTCCAAAAAATTTGACGTCATTTTGCAGGCCAATAATTTTGGCAATTTTCGTTGAAACGAGCTCAAATTTTCACAGCTTGCATAGAAACAGTTAATAATTTTATGTTTAATGTTTGACATTTATCTCTTTTCAGGTTGAGAAATGCCGTTCACTTCAAAAGAAAAGTCATTTTGCGTGTTGGAATATGCTCAAACACAGTCACAGTCACAGTCACTCGTCTATGTCCCCCCTCTTCCTGCTAACGTTGAAGAACTCAAGCAGAGAATCACTGCCGCACCTGAGAATGTCACCAAAGACATGCTGCAGCGTGTTTGGCACGAGTTTGAGTACCGACTTGACGTGTGCAGAGTCACAGGCGGCGCTCATATTGAACATTTGTGAAACTTGTGAAATCGGTCATAGAATCTACAAATCTTTGTTTTTTTTCTTTGAAATGTCAACTAATAAAACTTATGATGTTCAACATAAAGTTTGTGCAGTTTCATTGAGATGCACTGAGTAGTTTCCTAGATATTGGCATTTAAAATGACGTCAAATTTTTTGGGACACCCTGTATATATATACATATACATATATGCTAATAAGAACACGGGTACGTGTGTTCACTTATGCAAAGTAGACCAATTGGAAAAAGAAACTAACGAAGCAGAGCGCTTTCGTATATTACATCTTCAGTGCAACAAGTACATATATACGAAAGCGCTCTGCTTCGTTAGTTTCTTTTTCCAAGTGGTCTACTTTGCATATACATATATATATATATATATATATATATATATAAATATGTATGTATATGTATATATTACAAAGGAACTACAAAGGCGGAGCATGTCGACAAGAGAGCTTTTGGTCCATAACTAGGTCGGATATTAAAAAAATAATAATGATGAATAAACAAATAAAAATTATAATAATATAGATAATAATAAATAAAATAGATAAATGCATAGGTATAGTTAAATGATAAACAAACAGGTAGATAGTAAATAATGATAAATTAAGAGATAACTAACAATAAATCAAAACCAAGCAAATAATAATAAATAAATAGAAAAATAATAGCAAACAAATAAACAAATAACACAAAATAAATGGCAGGCATTACAACATCTTCCTTACGTGTTTATTTAAACAAATCTGAGATCTTCAAACTGAACTACATTGCACTGCGTCTGCAGGAAGCTTATTCCATTCATTCACTACACGGTTGGTGAAGTTGTTTCTACCCATTTCCAAATTAAATATATTTACTGATAGTTTGAGGCCAATATTTCTTGTCGGATTCTCATTCAGTGTGAAATTTTTGTCACTTTTGATAATGTCAATTCCCTTTAAAATTCGTTACCATCCTAGCAATGAAACCCGATGCTCTGTTAGGTTTATTCCTACCATTAATGCATTGTTTCCTGGTTTTAAGGTCCGGACTCCCTAGAACTCCCAAGTCTCTCTCGCACTCAGTTTTCTCTAAAAGCGTGTTATCTAAGCTGTATCTATTTTCTGGGTTGTGTAGCCCCACGTTTAACACGCTACACTTAGAGATATTGAAGTTCATTTGCCATTTCACCGAGCATGTGAGCAATTTGTTAAGATCATCCTGCAGAATCTCTGCGTCGTCTCCTGACCATATACATATATGTATACACACACACACACACACACACACACACACATATATATATATATATATATATATACAGTATATACATACATACATATAAATATACACATACACATATACACATATAAATATATATATATATATATATATCCATATATACATGAATACATATGTACACATGTAAATATATACATATACATATGTACATGTATATATACATATATACATATATACATATGTACATATATGCATATATACATATATACATATATACATATATAACCGCTTGTAGAACCACTCAATTGATTGGTTCAGGAATGGTTCTTTTCAGGGGCTTGAGTGTCCTACTCCCGGTAGTCTCCAATCACTAAGTTAGTCACTTGTATACCCGCTTGGGGTTATAAACCGCACTCTGGTTTTCTCTCGTTTATTTCTAACACAGGGTTATACAATATGTCTGTACACTAGTAACACCAAGCACGTCTAACACCGACAACTCCTCTCTAGAGATCTCCGCGGTCTTTTTGTTGACCGGAAGTCTTGACACAGCAATGTCTTGAGGTGCTTTGGTCATTTATCAATTTCAATTGTTGTACATGACACCATAAGTATGTAGCAACAGTATTATTCTGGGGTTACAAACTGTTATCTATTATATTTATCTTACGTAATATGTCCAGGGGGAAAGGTCTTATGTGTATTGTGTTTCCGTGTGTTAATGTGAGTTGTGACTAATGGCATCCATTATGTGTGTGTTCGTGTGTCCGTGTGCGTCCTGTTTGTGAGCGCTCGGGGACGGTGTGCTCTGCTGCTAAAATGTTAGGTCAGCTTTCCTGCGATAAGTGCTAAGGTCAGCTTGTTAGGGCGGACGTGTCTGGCGACGGGATGTCTGGGTGATGATTGTGACACCGCTCACAATGCGTGGGAATGGTGATGATGTAAGTGGTGTATACACATATACACATATATACATATGCATATATATACGTATATACATGTATACATGTATACATATATACATATATAAATATACAAACATATACATATATACATATATGCATATACACATATACACATATATGCATATATGCATATATACATAAATACATATATATATGTACATATATACATATATACATATATACATATATACATATATACATATATACATATATACATATATACATATATACATATATACATATTTACATATATACATATATACACATATACATATATACATATATACATATATACATATATACATATATACATACATACATATATACATATATACATATATACATATATACATATATGCATATATACATATATACATATATACATGTATACATGAATACATATAAACATATATATATATACATCTTCCATAAATAGGAGGACATTTTTACTCATTCTACCACAGGAGAATATTGGAAAGAGTCCTTCCTTTAATATAGAAACATATTTGCCTAAATTGATGTTTCCGTGACACTCCACAAGCTCTGATCGACCATCACTACAAATTGCACCCCACACCATTATTGAAATACCCCGTGTTTTAATCCTGACTACAGAGTCTCCAGACCCATACTCTTCCACTGTCAGAAAATAATGCGAATCATAACTCATCAGAGAAAATAACAATACTCCAAAATGCCACAGGTATCTCCATAATCTCAACAGCCTAACCCTTTCTGCGTTTGATATTGACTGGACGAGTCAGAGACCCTGCAACGTGGATCTTTTCGACATTTCTTTTGACAAGACGTAAGGTTCTCTCTGAGGGCCCAGGACGACCTAAATGAGGATTTGTGCCCTTCTTTCTTTCTCTGGTGAATGTGAATTGTACGAGGACTTTATTAACAGTAGGAAGGGGTACTGACACATTTTCAGATATTTTGCGTTGACTAAGTCCACCTTTATGTTGACCCACAATACGACCTCCTTGAAATTCAGATAGGTCTACAGCTCCTTTGGTTCATGGCATGCTTGATTAATATTGTATGTAATCTGAAACAAAGTGGATCCTTTTCGACATTTCTTTTGATAAGAAGCAAGGATCTCTCTGAGGGCCCAGGACGACCTAAATGAAAAATTTGTGTCCTTCTTTCCCTCTCTGGTAAATTGTACGATGACTTTATTAACAGTAGAAAGGGGTACTGACGGATTTTCAGATATTTTGCGTTGACTAAGTCCACCTACATGTTGACCCACAATACGACCTTCGTGAAATTCAGATAGGTCTACTGTTCCTTTGGTTCATGGCATGCTTGATGAACCTTGCATGTCATCTGAAACATAAATCTAGGTATATATAACCTATTAGGAAATTTTGAATAACATTAAGCATTAAATAAGAGCAGAAATGCATTTTTCTTTTGTGTCTATTCAATTCTGTCATGTCTGTGCATACTTATATGTATATCTACATATACACATGTATTCATACATAAATATATGCATATACTGTATACATATATACATATATGCCTATGTACATATATACATATGTACATATATATGTATATACATATATATATATATATATATATATATGTATATATTATATTATATATATATATTTTTTTTTCACTTTTTTGTTTAGGAATGTCCCTGTGGGGCTAGATAGAGTGAGAAATAAGGAGGTGAGGAGGAGAACAGGGGTGGAAAGGGAGTTGGGAGATAGGGTTGATGAAAGAGTATTAGGATGGTTTGGACACATGGAAAGAATGAGTGAAGAAAGACTAGTAAAAGAGGTATGGATGGCAGATGTGGAGGGAGTGAACATGAGGAGACGTCCTAGGATGAGATGGATGGATGGGGTGAAGGGGGCTTTGGGGAAGAGGGGAATGTCTGTTGAGGAAGGACGGGAGAGGACAGAAGACAGGGGTGAATGGAGAATGGTTGTATATGGATGATGTTGTGATGCATGGGGTGGAATGGGCGGGGAGATGGGGGGTGAGGTAGTA
>NC_134798.1:23202671-23215171 GCF_046742065.1 Oratosquilla oratoria
AAATTCATCATATCTAGAGATGTTCCAAGAGAATGGAAGCTAGCTAACGTTACTTCCATATTCAAAAAAGGTGACAAAAAGAAACCATGTAACTACAGGCCTATAAGCTTGACTTCAGTCATAGAAAAAATTATGGAAACTATCATCAGAGATGCTATCGAACATCATTTAAAAAGTAACTGTTTGATAAATGATAGCCAGTATGGATTTAGACGGAAACGTTCTTGCGTGACCAACTTACTCGAATTCTATAACACAATCATCTCGAATTATGACAAAAGAAACAATATAGATTTAATATATCTAGACTTTGCAAAAGCTTTTGATGCCGTCCCCCACGAAAGACTACATACTAAATTAGCTTCACATGGAATGAGTGGTACCCTATTAAGTTGGACTAGTAATGGGTTGAACGATCGAAAACAGAATTTTTTTCTAAATGGCAAAACTTTTAGATGGAAAAATGGAGCTCCTCAGGTTTCCGTTCTTGGGCCACTTCTATTCATAGTATATGTAAATTATATAGGCCACAGACTAAAATCTATTGTCTCCAAATTTGCTGATGATACAAAACTGTGCGGAATGGCAAATGATTACTTAAACCAATTAGATATTCAAGAAGTTTTATATATACTGGAGTAATGGTCTGAAAAGTGGCTAATGAAATTTAACACAAATAAATGCAAGGTTATGCACATAGGTAAAAATGATAGTAAGTACAATTACAATTTATTTGGAAATTTTTTAACAAATGTGGATAGTCAAAATGATCTCCGCGTAATTATCAATAATGACATCAAAGTGTATTTCAGCCTCTGAAGGAGCAAATATAATACTAGAACTGCTTCCACGATCTTTTGACTTCAAAAAGTTCATCTCTCATTAACAAGCTATATAAATCGTTAGTTCGTCCACATATGGAATATGCTGTTTCCGTATGGTCACCGAATCTCATTAAAGACATTGAAATATTGGAAAAAGTACAACGGCGAGCCACAAGACCAATTCCAAATGTGAAAAATAAATCATACATAAATCGACTAAAGTATATGAATCTGTTTTCCCTAAAAATGCGTAGACTCAGAGGTGACCTGATACAGCGCTTTAAGGTTCTAAAGGTAATTGATAACATCAAAAGTAACAAAAAGTGACAGAAATTAGATCTTGTAATTATTCTGTCTTACATATGTTCTTGATTCTCAAGGACAGGCCCTTCTATGTCTTTAATCTTAGATTGTTTTGCCCTGTTTTACCTATATGATTTTGCTATACTTTAAAAATTTCTTCCTTTCTGCAAAACCTCTGTCAATGTTTCTCCCAGACCCTTCCATGTCTCCGTCTTTGCTTGATCTTTTGCAAGTTTTGCTTCTTTCTTTGCCAGTACATATTCTGCCCTGCTTTTATATGCTCTTCTTCTTAACCATAATCTTAACTTTAAAGTTTTGTTCTTCACCGCCTTTTTGACCTCTTCCTTCCACTAAATTGTGGGTCTTTTCCTATTTCCTCCAACTCATTTTACCCCTAATGTTTCTTCTCCTGACTCACTGATTGCCTGATTGCTTCTTTCAAAGTGCCCCAGCTTTCTTTCTCCTCGTCTGTTTGCTTCTCTATTCTTTTTTAAGTTTAGTTCCTTAAGCATTCTTTTCTCCTCCTCTCATAAACTTTTTGTTATGATTTTTTTTTCTACTCTGCTGTGGCTTTACCATACCAATCTTAAGATCAGCCACTATTAGCCTGTGACCTGAATCTATACTCACTCATGGTATTACCTTTACATTGATAAATATTCTTCTGTCCGAACATGTCATCTAATAAATTATTGAATTTTGACCAAATTGTCCAGTTTGTCGATTTCGTCTATTTCGAGTCAATCTGTCTTATTCTTTATGTTGATAAATTCCACTCATTATTTTCAAACAAATTTTCTTGCAGATACCTAGCAGCTTTTCTCCTTCCGAGTTTCTTGTCTCTTCTCCAAATGTCCCAATTATATTCTCTTTTCTTTCTCTTTCCTCTCTAGCCCTTACATTAAAATCATAAATAAAAAATTATTCTTTTTCTTCTTCAGGACATTCATATAGAGGCAAATATACCTGTTATATATATTGAACTTTCTTCCCTTCTTCTGTCATTAGTGTTTCTTTTATCAATTTCACCACTTAAATATACTGTGCCAGTCTCGGTCCTACTATCATAGCTACCCCATTCCTTCTCTCTCTCTCTCTCTCTCTCTCTCCTCCTCCTCCTCTTCATCCTCACCTCCTCGTTTCTCACTCTATTAAGGCTAGTGACCTCTACCATACTTGTCAGACATTTCATCTAAAATACATTTACATTTTTCCTTTCCGCCTCTCTTAAATTCCATATCTCTGCCCCATATAATGCCGTCGGCACAATCACTTCTTCATAAAATATTCTATTTCCATCCATTCCCAGTTGCCTATCTCTCAAAACATTTTTTTTAACCCTCAACGCATTTATTTGCTTCTCTCTATCAACAATTTACCTCCACTTCCATTCCTTCTTTTCCTGCCACATGTGATCCCAAATACTTAAAACTGTCCACCCATGCTTTTTACCTTTACCTCTGTACTTGACTCAGCTCCCGTGCTTCCTATGATTTCCTTCCTAAGCATCTTTTTATTCATTTCATTTCTCCCGTACTCCTCCCCCATTTTAATATGTTCTCCTTTCAGTCTTCTTTATCTTTTGCCTCCTTTATCCTTTCCATAGATTGATATATAGGAATGATTGGCACACATGTCTTTACAAGATTTCTTGAAGACATTCACTTATCGCATCTCATGACAAGCACATACATTAGTGCGTTATAGCTTACTCAACTATAAACGTATATGAAAACATTATAAAACAAACAAGCAAAGAAAGTTCTCTCAGGACACCCAGCACTATAATGGTATAGATAATTAATTTTTGCCTTGAGTTTCACTAGGTGGAAAACGTGCATCCCTGTAGCAGCAGGTAGTGGTTCTCAGGCTCTCACAGATCTCTCTGGATGTCAGTCTAGATTACTGTTTGTGTTTTACTTGTGTTGGGTTGTTTCAACTTTACCGAATATAATGATAGGAAGAGGGAAGCAGTTGTTTGTTTTCAGCTGTCTATGTGAGGAAAAATGTAAGAAATACAGTTTAAGATGATAGGAAGATATCTTGGACCAAGTTCGGAGGCCGAGTGTCAGCCTCTCAGGGCTGCACCTCCTTTTGAAGATGCGGGGGGCTGACGGGTTTTTATAGTGAGTAGCCTCTCTGTCCATTTTACAGGACCACGTCATGTAGTTACCCGTCATTGGTCCTTCACCTATCACTAAGATATTCTTAATACAATATATCATGGCATAAACACACAAAGTACTCCAGATGCAATCAGTTCACAGAAGAAACAGAATATGTTATTTTCACTAACCTGCACTCACTCACTCACTAAAAACAATTCCACAAAGCATCTGCCCCAACAAAACATCAATAGAACGTCTGTACTCAGAAACGGAATTCCTACCCGTACAGCACGTACAGTCACTAGTACTCAGATCTTTACTGGGTTTCAGAAATAAGCTAGTTTATCACATCACATCAAATTACACAAGCGCAGCCTAGATTACGATAAGAAACCAGTCTCATTGGCACAAAATCAGATATCTATAACAACCTACCCTAGTGCCCCACAGCACACCCATCCATAAACACATACGCACTGATCAAAAAACAAATACTACTTACTAATAACTGCGCTTGTGGTGGTTTTCCAGCATAAAGAGTGGAACTATTTTCAAAAGCCATCAACCTCCTCATTTTCAAAAGGATATGCAACCTGAGGGGCTAAAACTCTCCAGATTGGGCCCTAGATTTCTCCCTATCAATTTCAGAAGCATCTCTTACATCTTTTTACACATGGAGTGCTGGCAACAAACGACTGCTCCCCTCTTCTTAATATTTTCAGCCGCTAGCGTAGGAACATCTCTACACCAATACAACACAGACAACGACATTTCAAAATTGGAAGAGCCCGGGAACCATATTCAGCCGTGGTGAGGTTGCTAATCTGAAGACAGTAACACTCGAGGTAATGATTATCATAAAAAAAAGTCGTGCCTGACGTACATATCTAATATTTCACTAAGCACCACCAGGCATCAAACCATTAGAGAAATAATTTTCAATACACACAAAGGTGACACCTGCACGCTTACAATCCCTTAACACTAAGGATATGCCTGACACTCATCCAATGCTCCGGCAGCAATCACTTCACAGAAGACAGAGAACATGTTTTCTTTACAAAGCTGTTCTCACTCTACAGACAATTCCACAAATTATTAAAACTAGCTGTTAAACTAAATTAACTCCAATAGAACATCTATACTAAGAAACAAGAAACCTTCCCCATAGAACCATAAAGATATAACTGATACCCAGCTCTGTGCTGAATCTTTCAAACCCACTTACTCATCTCTTCAAATTACATCACTTCACAATACATCACATACCATATCACATCACATCACATATCACATCACATCACGGAAACAACAAAAGACTAACTCCATCGGAACACTCAGATATCTATATTTACCCATGATAGTATTCCTAGACAACCTTCCACAAGTGCACACTCGGAGATCCTAACAAACACTTCGTGCCAGATTTACAAAGTCAGTACTTCACCAAGCACTACATGGCATCAAATAAGTAGAGAAATCACACTCAAGATACACAACAGTCACAACAGCACGCCTATAATAGATCATCATCTAGCAGTAACGGAAAATAAACACAGAATAGGCATATCATCTGATGCTAAGTGTTCTAGATGCACTATCCTCACAAAGGAAATAAAAGAAACGTTACCTTCACCAGCCTGCACTCACTTGATACAGACAATTTCACAAACTTCCTTCATTGTCGATGCCCGGATTCTTCGGGTCGCGGGACTCACGACCTTAAGGAGACGACGGCAAACTCCTCGTAACAACGGAGCCATCCACCAGCAGTTTGTTGATGCCTACGATAAGAAGCCATCCTTAGAGGACCTCATATGGGACACAGATGTCATCCACCAAGATAACAATTATGAACATTTAATATTTGCTGAGACAGTGAGCATTGCTCTACAAAACCCTACATTAAACGTCCAGGTAGCATCGGTTCATGTCCTCCCCTCCAGTTGAAAACGCAAACCTTCACCACGAGATATGGGACATTTAGGGGATTGTGTCTGAACAAGCGAGGTAGAATACCACCGTGGGATTTTGTCCCGGGTGACTTTTCTGTTTTAATAGACGAGAAAGATTCCCACTATACGTTTTACCTCTACCCGCCGTATTTAACTCGGCCATATATACACTTGTATGATTTTACGTAATATAGTACCTTGAAGATGAACATGCGTAGTGGTTGAAACAGATGTCGGTAAAATTAAATCAACATTCTAAACCTTTCACTATTTCTTGCAGAGTTCGAACTATGAATGAAAAAGAAAATACTGAGAGTTAGAGAAATGTTCTCTTAAAATCATTTACGCCACTTGTTCATTAGCATTCCACAGAAAAAATATGTATACATATGCACACACAAACACACACACACACACACACACACACACACACACACACACACACACACACACACACACACACACACACACACACACACACACACACACACACACACACACACACACACACACACACACACACACACACACACACACACACACACACACACACACACACACACACTTTCATCGAATGGACGGCGAGAATTAGTGTACCGAAGAAAAAAGGAAATCTACGTGGATCTCAACGTCCAGGAAGTGTCTTATTGTATCTATAGGGAAGGGGAGTGCTCATGGTGTAGTGGGGGAGTGATAGGGAAGGAGAAGGGAAGGAATTATTGAGGGAAATGGAAGGAAATGAGGAAGAGAGGGACATGGTCCAGGAGGCCAGGCGTCTAGTAAACAAGAGGTGGACCGACAATAATGATTTTGGTGACGACGGGATCAACAAAAATGTAAAGATTAGAAGTATAGATAAGAGCAGCACAGTGGAAGGTGATGATAGTAGTTTCCAGGGATTTAAAGAGGATGGGGGGGATACCAACCTCCCCCTATTGGCAAGACTAGAGGAGAAACTTACTTAATAAGATGACCGAACATTGGGAAAACAGGTTCGGTTACGTAGCCAAAATTGCGCAGAAAGTTGAAAAATTGGAAGAACTAGAGAAGGCGAACAAAAATTTAACTAATGAAATAGAAGAATTAAAAAGACAGTTAAAAGAAGTAAAAGAGGAGAACGGAGAATTAAAGAGGAATAATAAAGACAACAAAGAGGCCATAGCAAAGGAAGCACAGGGTTGGAAAAAAATCCAGGAAAACAGTAAAGTTGCATTTACTGACATAATTGAACAGCAAATGAAAGAACAAATTGAAGACTCAGTTATCAAAGTGATGAGACAGAAGGAGAATATAGTAAGAGACTTAGCAGATAAAAAGAAATGTATAATTATATTAGGAATGGAAGAGAAACATAACCTAGATAGAACTTCAAGAATCAATGAGGAAAAAGAAAAAGTAAGCAGTTTACTAGAATTAGTTCATGATGATAAACCTGAAATCATGAAACAAATTGAAGAGATGTATAGACTCGGAAAGTATAGTACAGATAAGACCAGACCAATTAAGATTAAATTCAGGTCACAAACGATGGCAGAGAATATCTTAACAAAAACAGGGAAACTAGCAACAAGTGAACAATATAAAAAGGTATGGATAAAAAAGAAATGAATAAAGAGGAAAGAGAGGAGGAAAAAATGAAAAGACATGAAGCTAAGGAAAAAAACGAGATGAGAACAGTCAGAAAAAAGGGAAATTCTATTGGAGAGTAGTGAATATGAAAGTAAGGAAATAGAACATACTAGAGAAAAACAAAAGGGAAACAGAGAATACATTGAAAGTGGCAGAAAACTAAGAGTGTCTTACACAAATATAGATGGATTAATAACAGGATTGAATGAACTGAATGATTATCTGAAGGAAAAAGAACCGGATATAATGGGAATTGTAGAAACGAAATTAAAAGGTCCACTACCACCCAACAGTGTAGGACATGATGCATATAATTATTGGATTAGAAACAGAGAGACAAAGCAAGGGGGTGGAGTTATGTTCCTGACTAAGAAGGATATAAACGTGAGGTGTGTCACATATGGAAAGAATACAGTAGAGATGATTATGATCGAAGTGGAAGACAGAGATAAGAAGAGCAGAAATTTTGTGATAGATTATGTGTCTCCAAAAACAGCCTCGTGGGAAGAGAGTGAACATAAAAGTATGTTAGAGGACACAAGGATAACATTAAATAAGATAATGGAAGATGGAGGAAGAATAGTTATGATGGGTGACTTTAATTGCAAAGAAGTCTGCTGGGAAGAGATGACAGTAAAGGGTGGAGACGGCTCATGGGGAAATGTTCTACTCGAGATGAATATTGAACATACAATGACACAGTGGATACAGGAGAACACTAGGTATAAAAATGAAGAAGAACCATCGAGAATAGACTTAATAATCACATCTGAACCTAGAATAGTGGAATAGGTTGAATATAAAACACCAATAAGTAAAAGTGACCACATATTGATTGAACTGGAACTAAATGAGGAAAAATACATGAAAAGAAATGAACAATATAGAAAAGGAAGAATGATGTATGAAAAAACAAACTTTGATAAAATAAGAGAATTCTTTCAAAAAAGAAAACTGGGAAGGAATATACAAAGAAGAAACAACAGTGGAAGAGAAATGGAATATTTTGACAAAAATTTATGAAAAAGGAGTGGAAAAGTATGTTCCAAGACAAAAACAAGAAAAAGAATATGTAAAATGCTGGTACAACAAAAATTATAGGGAGTTAAAAGACAAAAGAGACAAAGCTTGGACCAAATTGAAGAAATACAAAAGACCTGAAAAATAGAAAATATATACTTGTTATAGAAATGAATATGTACAAGCATGCAGAGAGGAGAAGGGAAAATATAAAAAAGATGTCATAGAAAAGTGTAAAGATCAACCAAAACTATTTTACAGATTTGTGAACAACAAACTGAAAAAAAAACAAGATTTGGAGAAATTAAGACAAGGAGGAGTTGAATACACAGAGGAAATAGAAATGGTGGAAATTATGAACAAACATTCTAAATCAGTGTTTACAAGGGAGAACATACAACCTGAAGAGATCGAATAGAAAGAGAAAGTTCCTCCTATGAAAGAAATAGAGGTAACAAAGAATGAAATATTGAAACACTTGAGTAATCTTGATGTCAGAAAATTGCATGGACCAGATGAAATAGCAAACTGGATTTTGAAAGAATGCAGGAATGAACTGGCAGACAAAAAAAATAGCATAGTAAACAGTTCCTTGAAAGAAGGAAAAGTTCCAGAAGATTGGAAAAAAGCAAATATAGTACCTATATATAAAGGGGAAATAAAGAAGACCCTACCAAATATAGACCAGTCTCTCTAACAAGTACAATAGCAAAAATTGTGAAAGAATTATCAAAAGTAGATGGGTAAAATATTTAGAAAAAAAAAACGTGCTAAATCCAAGGCAATTTGGATTCAGTCAAGGACGATCATGCGTCACCAATTTAATGTTTCTATTCAAGGCTAATAGATATAATACAAGAAAGAGATGGATGGGCTGATTGTGCATTTCTAGACCTGAAAAAGCTTGTGACAAAGTACCACATAAGAAGTTGCTTAAGAAATTAGAAACTGAAGGAGGAATACAGGGCAAACTACTTAAATGGATGGAAAACTTTTTGCAAGGAAGACAAATGAGAGTAGTGATAAGAAACAAACACTCAAAATGGGATGAAGTAGTAGGCGGTGTTCCACAAGGAACAGTTCTGGCCCCAATAATGTTTGTTATACATATTAATGGTATGGATGAAGAAATTAAAAGTTATATGAGCTTCTTTGCAGATGATGCAAAACTATTAAAAAAAAAAGTGAACTCGGAAGAAGATTGTGAGTCACTACAGAGTGATCTAAATAAAGTCTGGGAATGGAGTAGGAAGTGGGAGATGGAGTTCAACACTAAAAAGTGTAGTATAATGGAATTTGGAAAAAGCAAAAACAGAATAACAGGATCATATAAATTGGGAGAAGAAGGAATAAAAAAAGTAGAAAATGAGAAGGACCTGGGAGTTATTGTTATAAATAATATGTCACCTGAGAAACATATAAATAAGATTTTTGGAGAAACTTATAACCTAATAAGAACAATCAAAGTGGCATTTACATACCTGGATGAAGAAATGGTGAAGAAAATTCTAATCACTCTGATAAGACCAAGATTGGAATATGCAGCAACGATGTGGTCACCAAGTACAAAAAAAAAAATTATAAAAAACTTGAAAGAATACAAAGAGCAATTACAAAATTGGCACCAACACTCTCAAAACTATCATATGAAGAGAGACTAGCAAAACTTGAACTACAGACACTAGAGCAAAGAAGAGAGAGAGGAGATTTGATAGCTATTTACAAAATCATGAAAGGTATAGAAATTATTGATAGAGAGAATCTGATAAAATGGGATGATAGAAGTACAAGAGGACACGGAAAGAAAATCAAGAAAGACAGCTATAGAAGAGATCTGAAAAAGAACAGCTTTCCTCACAGAATGATAGACAGTTGGAACAAGTTAGATGAGAAAGTGGTGTGTGCAAAAACAATACATGAATTTAAAAATAGTTTAGATGAAATGAGATATGAAGACGGGACACCACGAGCATAGCTCCCCTTCCCGTAAAGTACAACTAGGTAAACACACACACACACACACACACACACACACACACACACACACACACACACACACACACACACACACACACACACACACACACACACACACACACACACACACACACACACACACACACACACACACACACACACACACACACACACACACACACACACACACAGGTGCACACACACACACAGGTGCACACACACACACACACACACACACACACACACACACACACACACACACACACACACACACACACACACAGGTGCATACACACACACACACACACACACACACACACACACACACACACACACACACACACACACACACACACACACACACACACACACACACAAGACAACACAAGACATAGAAACAATGAAGACCCATCGAGGCTAGACTTGATATTCACTTCTGAGCCTGAAATCGTGGACAAAATGAATTACAAGATACCAATTGGGAAGAGTGGCTACATAGTAATAGAGTTCGAACTTAAAGAACAAAATGGTGTGAGAAGAAATGACAAACATAGAGAAGGAAGATTATTGTACAATAAAACGGACTTTGTAAAACTTAGATTTTTTTTTTTCAAAACGGTAACTGGGAAAAATTTTCAAATGAAGAAACAAAGATGGAAGAGAAAGGGAACATATATAAAAAAATACAAGGAGGGAACAGATAAATATGTATCTAAGAGAAACAAAAACGGGTTTGAATAAAATGCTGGTATAACAAAGATTGTAGTGATGGTAAAGATAGAAGAGACAAAGCCTGGAGAAGATGGAATACATATATAGATGTATATATATATTCTCTTGTAGATAGAAGAGATTTAATAATATTGATGTTTCGGCATTGCTTAACTTTTTGTTGAGAAATTCTATATCTCTTGATAGTTTACGATGTTGGACTATTAATTTGCTGAGTAATTGTCCGTAAGTAGTTACAACGTTTCGGTCTTCTCTGGAGACCATCTTCAGGCAAATTGTTTGAGTGTATGTGTGTGACGTTTATACTCTATTTTGTTTCTGTTTGCTTGGACCTCTAGGGGAGGTCACATGCGCTTTTGGATTGGGAGAGTCTGAAGGTCAATGCTGTGTATGTTCATGGTTGGTTTTAATTCTGCTATGTAAATTGCTTCAAGGAATGCTAGTCTACTAGAGTCTCTCTGCCTATTATTGTTGTACCTTCATCTATGTTTTGTCGGGTGAGAGAAGTTTTATATCTGGTGTTATAATGATTCTTAATAGCTCCGTGCTGTTGGTGTAAGTTAACGGTCTCGTAGGTTTTGTCCTCGTCATCCCGATCTATGATTGAGACCCTCAGTTCTGAACGGTACAATTGTGTTGGTAAATGGCATGGTTTTCTTGCCAAGACGATGGCGGTTTGGGAGGGCGGTTTCACAGTAAAAATTGTGACGTTTTTCAGGTCTTGTAGTATATGATTAGTGATATTTTGTTTCTGGGTCAGTGAACTTTACGTGTTTTGTAATTATATCTTTGAGGACTTTTTCATCTGTCTTGTATTCTGACGACATGTATTTTCAGTAGTACATAGTGATGTTTTCTTGTCGTTGTGGAATGTGTTTGTTGGAATACCAGTTGTTGATAGCACGCTGTGTTGCTTCATTGATTAATTTGCTGCTGTGCCCGTTATTAATAAGGACTTGGATAAGTCTCTCCAGTTTTGTATGTGTATCTTTCCATGTGGAGCACTGTGATATGGAGCGTCGTATGCATGCATTAATAGTGGAGATCAAGTATTGTTGAGGGTATTCACTTTTATGACTGGTTACCAAGACAACGAGGAAGGGTAAGCGACCATTTTTCGATTCTTTGAACGTAAAATTAAGGCCAGAAGTTTCTGTAAGTCGTTCTCTGAGTCTTTGGAGTTCTTGAATATCTTAGAGTCTGACGAAATTGGCATCTACGTAGTGCCAATAAATGGAGTGTCAGTTGGTGGAGAGTGTGAACTCTATGGTTCCCATGAAATTTTTTGTAAAAAGGACTCCTAAGGGCCTGCCCATGGCAATTCCATTGATTTCCATGTACATGGTTCCGCGAGGACATGTGAAAGAGTTTTTTTTTTGTACAGATTTCTAAAAGGGTGCGTAAGGAGGCTTCTAGAATGTTCAGTGTCGGTGTGTTGTTGCATCGATAGACTCTAGCTAGAATTAATTGATTGTAAATAAACTTTCTACCTCCAACGATGCTATAATATGGTCTTCTGCGGGAGGGGCATTTGTTTGGATTTCTAGGAATTATGGGCTGATGTCAGAGCGTAATCCATGAGTACGTAGGGGGTGAGAATTTCGTTCAGACTTTTGGCTACTGAACCATAGAGAAGTTCACACTCTCCACCAACCAACCCTCCATTTGTTGCCGCTACATAGATGACATTTTCGGCAGAGTCTAAGATTTTCGAGAACTCCAAAGGCTCAAAGGAAGCTTAAAAAAAAAAAACGAAATATTCGCGAGTACCACATTGATTTTGTATTTTGATGGACATTTGCTTAATCCATTTAGGTATGTAGATGATATTTTCGTAGACGTAGAAGGAACAGAAGAAAGTATCGGCAACAAGATCTCCTTTTTAGATGTTTGGGTAGATAGTGCAGAAGGCGCTTTTACAAAATCAGCGTGATACGCGCGTACATTTCGAG
>NC_134798.1:23220171-23235171 GCF_046742065.1 Oratosquilla oratoria
TTTGAAATCTGCGACCAGTTAACTGAAATACTTAATAAATCGGTAGATACTGGTTTTGTGCCTACTGCTTGGGGGCAGGCAAACGGTTTCTGTTTTTAAGAAGGGAGATAAATCGTCCATATGCAACTACATGCCAATCAGTTTGATATCGGTTATAGGTAAAATGATTGAATCAATAATAGTAAATAGACTCAGAGAACACATCGAAAGACATAATTTAATTCGTGATACACAGCATGGTTTCTCCAAGGGTAAGTCATGTGTGACTAATCTTCTATAATTTTACACTAAAGTATACAAGGCGTCAGATAACAATGATAGTTTCGATGTTATTTACCTTGAATTTAGCAAACCGTTCGACAAGGTGCCACACTAGAAACTACTAAATAGAATCAAAGCCCATGGCATAGGAGGAAAAGTGCTAGAATGAACTAGACCTTGGATGAGTAACAGAAAACAGTGGGTCGCCATAAATGGAGCAAAATCCAGGTGGGGCAATGTTACTAGTGGTGTCCCCCAGGGCTCGGTTTTGAGTCCCTTGTTGTTCATTATCTACATAAACAACTTAGACGATGGGATAAATAGTGATGTTAGTAAGTTCGCGGATAGGACGCCTAATTAGGTCAGGAGACGACGCAGAGATTCTGCAGGATGATCTTAACAAATTGTTCACATGGTCGGTGAAATGGCAAATGAACTCTAATATCTCTAAGTGTAGCGCGTTAAACGTAGGGCTACATAACCCTGAAAATAGATACAGCTTAGATGACACGTTTTTAGAGAAAACTGACTGCGAGAGAGACTTAGGAGTTCAAGTGAGTCCGGACCTTAAAACCAGGAAACAGTGCATTAGCGCCAGGAATAAAGCTAACAGGGCATTAGGTTTCATTGCTAGGGTGGTAACGAATAGAAGTGGGGAGGTAATTATCAAATTCTATCTAGCGATAGTTAGACCCATCCTAGACTATGCGGTACAGTTTTGGTCTCCGTCCTATAGAATGGACATAAATTCACTAGAATCAGTATAGAGAAGAATGACCAAAATGATACATGGACTCAGAAAATTACCTTACGAGGAGAGGCTTAGGCACCTTGACATACACTCTCTGGAAAGACGCAGAGTGCGGGGTGATCTAATAGATTTTTTCAAGTGGATCAAAGGCTTTAACAAGGGTGATGCAAACAAAGTCATCATATTAAAACAACAGGGCAGGACTGCCAGTAATGGATTTAAACTAGACATATTTAGATTTAAGAAGGAAATAGGCAAGACTTGGTTTACTAATAGGGTGGTCAATGAATGGAATAGACTTAGTAACCATGTAGTGAGTGCTGAAACTATCAGTTGTTTTAAGAAACGATTAGACAGCTTTATGGATAGGAATGAGAGGTGGTAATGGCTATGGAGCTGCCTTGTGTAGGCCTTATGGTCTCTTGCAATCTCCTTCATTCTTATGTTCTTATGTTCTTAGAAAATAAAGTCTAAATTGTTGGCCAAGTCAACAGGTTGAAACCTCTCCAGATACTAGAAGTATTTTTAACTGAAAAAAAAATCTATATAAACCTCAAGACAGGAGAGTTGGCCATTACCCCATCGTTGGGAGCCACTCAGGGAGATACTAAAAGTAAAAGATGTCATAATCATCTTTACCCTGTTACCAACTCTAATGATTTGTGAAATGTTAACTGCTCAAGTGTCATCATCACTTGATAATGAACATGGAGTATAAAACGTGGTGAATGTGAAGCATTTTTTTTTAATTGACACATGCATCTCAGGTTAAATTCTACGCAGAAGTCAGCAATTAGAAGATTTGAAAGTACCAGCAAAATGAATAGATAGAAAAATTAAATCAACAAAATAAATAAATGAATAAATGAATGAATAAATGAATAAATAAATAAATAAGTAAATAAATAAATAAATAAATAAATAAATAAATAAATAAATAAATAAATAAATAAATAAATAAATAAATAAATAAATAAATTAATTAATTAATTAATAAATAAATAAATAAATAAATAAATGAATAAATAAATAAATAAATAATAAATATGTACATAAATAAAAATAAATAAATAATAGATAAATAAATAAATAAATAAATAAATAAATAAAATAATAAATAAATGAATAAATAAATAAATGAATAGATAAAACAAGTTGATAAATAAATGCAGAAATGGATATATTTTCAACAAAGTATGTTTTCAGGAAAATCTACTTCGTCAATGGTCATACATATGCGTGTGTATATATATATATATATATATATATATATATATATATATATATATATATACATTTCCTCTCGAAAGATACAGCATATTAACCGGTAATGATCTTGATTGCTTCAGGTTTCCTTGCCTTTGTCTTAGCTTTAGGTTGATGGGAAAATACATCACCAAATGAAAGTATGTTGATCTATATTTCAATAACTATAATATCCACATACTTCAAGATATTTTCATTTAAAAGTTATGGCTCAAAATAATTGCGGAACGTTCGATATTTCCAGTGTTTTATTCAATACCTTGGTACGTTATGTATATTTTGTTGTCTCAAACACTTAAGAAAGGTCTCGATAGACCTTTCTAGACAAAATTCTATTGCTATGTTGAATGAAACATGATTTATGTAGTACACCATGGTACTAAAGTGAATTAAATAATTGTGAAAATCTCATCCTGGGGCTTCAGTAACTTATTGAAAAATTTTGCAATACATACATATGGTACTGGTGCTATATTATTATGATTATGATTATTCTATTGGGCTACTATTTGCATTTATTAAAATCGCATTTTATTTATAATTCAGGTGCGTGAAGTAATTTGTGGCTCATCTTGGAAAAAATCGTATTCCCTATCTATATGCATGCCAGTAATGTGTCTGATGAACATTCACAATAGTTTGGCTTCATATGATAAGTTTCCATGATAACTTGCAACCACATGGATATCGTTTTGAACTTATGAGGTGGTGGTCGTGAGTTCTATTCCCTGGGCCTGCTGCTGGTTTAGCGCGTTGTATCTCAACAGCAGCCATGCGAGAAGGCGAGTTAACATCGGAGTAGAAATAATGTATTACTGCTACTGACAGGGCATTACCCTAATAGGGGTTTTTAATTTCCCACTGCGAGCAAGTAGAATGGTGATATTAGATAACATCCAGCCTGATCAGATAAAGACAAGATTACACAGGAAGACTATGCCGACAGGAGACTTTCTGGTCGATAACTAAGTCGGGTAAGAAGAAAAGAACAAAACAAAAATAATAATGATATAATAAGTGAATGAATAGATAAATGAAATAAATAGATAATGATAAATGATAAACAAATAGGTAGATAATAAGATTTCATAAAAACAGATCAATAATAGATAAATAGATAATAATAAATGAATAAATAAAAAGAAATAAGATGATTGGTAGACATGTCATCATATTGCTTAGGTGTTTATTCAAATGAATCTTGAAACTTCGAACTGTACTCCTGCCACTGCAGGAAGTTTATTCCATGTATTTACTACACGGATGGAGAAGTTGTTTCTACCCACTTCCAAATGAAATGTACTTTCTGACAGTTTGAGATGATTATTTCTTGTCTGATTCACATTAAGTGTGAAAATTTCGTCACTTTTGGTGTCAATTCCCTTTAGAATCTTAAAGTACTGTATCAAATCACCCGAGTCTACACTTTTTTTTTTGTTTTTTTTGCGGAATATAAATTCATATGTTTTAGTCGATTTTTGTATGATTTACTTCTGATTTTTTGTATCAGTTTCGTGGCTCGCCGTTGTACTTTGTCCAGTCTGTTTATGTCTTGAATGAGATCCGGTGACCATACGGGTACAGTATATTTCAAATATTGATGCATTAACGATTTATATAACTTGTTAATAACAGATGGACTTTTTAAACCAAAATATCGTGCAATCAGTCCTAGAATCTTAATTGATTTCTCTGCTTAGATGATTTGAGGTCATTACTGATAATTACGCTTAGATCCTATTCATTATCCTTTTTCACTATTCATTTTCATTAACGATTTTCCAAATAACTTGTAATCGTACTTACTGTTATTTCTACCTATATGCATAACCTTATATTCACTTCTGTTATATTTCTTTTAGCCAATCTTCAGATCATTGCTGTAGTTTACCTAAACCTTGAATGTCTAATTAGTTTAAGCAATCATTCGCTATTTCACACAGTTTTGTATTATCAGCAAATTTGGAGGCAATTGATTTGAGTCCGTGGTCTATATCATTTAAAAATAGAAGTGACCAAAGAATGGAACTATGAGGAATTTCATTTATAGCATATTTCCATCTAGAAGTTTTGCCATTTTGAACAACTCTATGTTTACGATCGTTTAACCAATTACTAGTTCTGCTAAATAGGATTTCACTAATTCCGTGTAACGCATCACAGAAGGAGAAAATATATATGTACTAATGTAGAGACATTGGGACAAATTATGGGAAAGGTGGAGGGGGAAACACGGGTCTTTATCTGATTATCGAGTTTATTCCTGACCGGTTTCGCTTACAATAGCTTCTTCAGAGGAGTGTTACTCTGGGTCGAAGTTGGCGGTGTATATAGTGAGTCAGGCCCACGTTCCCTCCTTGCGGAGTGGTTGGTGGCTGGTTCCGGTGCTGTTTGACATGTACTGGAACCAGCCACCAACCACTCCGCAAGGAGGGAACGTGGGCCTGACTCACTATATACACCGCCAACTTCGACCCAGAGTAACACTCCTCTGAAGAAGCTATTGTAAGCGAAACCGGTCAGGAATAAACTCGATAATCAGATAAAGACCCGTGTTTCTCCCTCCACCTTTCCCATATATGTACTAACGTATGATTGAAATCATTATCTTTTTTAAGATGCAAAAAAATTAACCATCAACAAAATTGAAAAAAATCAGCTCACAATAAATTTTAATAAGTTCAAAATACTACCATTTTTGAAAGTAGACTTCTGATAGTTAGATAAATCTTTGTTATCTTTAGATGGCACAGAATGCTATACTATTTATGGAACCTCATTAAGATAGTAAATTTCATATGTTGGGTGTCGAACTAAATATCGGATACTTGTTTGGGCTTCCTCGAACAATTTTGGTCACCAAGTCTAGTTTCTGGCACAGCTCACTTGAATCGAAGCTAAATGTGTAATGTGTGACTGTTCATAAAGGATATTTGAGCCAATCGCTATCTCGCTATTCCTTCTAAATGTGTTTGTATTTTATTCTATTTCATTTTAACTACCCAACATAATCTACTTTTCTACTAAAACTAGCTAGAATTTAACGAGTAGTGTTAACAATGGGAATAAATATGTAATTTAATTTTCCACAATTGTTAATGGTGACATTTGCTGTCGCCAATGAAGATCTTCCAGGATGAAATTTAGCAGTCATGAATAATTTTCATTGTTTCTGAACTATAATTTTTATATTCATGAAAACGTTGGCGTATTTCACTGTTTATTATTTCAAGTCATGATAATAGAGTATAAAAGAGAAAATATAAAACTCTATGTACGATTTGTATCAGGAAAACTAGCTAGGCCGTTAGATTAGTTAGCAAAACATATTCCATTTTTTTTCAAGAATAAGTGTCCATGAAATAATTCAGTGGAAATGAAGCGTATCCGTACACCTTTCCAAGACGTTACTGTTCTTGTTTAAGTCCCTTTAACCTGCCTGTGTTGTAGTCTTACACGGGTACATCTGCACAGAAGGAGTTAGGTGATACAATTTAGGTTTCACCAAAGTGCTGTCAAGGAAGAATGGTATATATACATATATATATATATATATATATATATATATATATATATATATATATGTATATATATATATATATATATATATATATATATATATATATATATATATATATGGGTGTTTAAAAAAAATTAATCTTATTGGATTTTTATGAGCAACCTCTCATTTCGTTCCTTTTCATCAGAAAACTATTTTAGCGAAATTTTGTACTGTAAAGTCCACATCTTGATGTCGCGCAGAGCTACAGAAGTCAGTACCTATACAGAACTCATGGAGGCATAATGTGTCCACTCCTGTCTTGTACAACAGTGAGTTGTTCATCTCTGTGAAGTGCACACAACATTTTAAGGGTACGTATTTATCATTATTTATGTAAATCTCAAACATTTATTTATACATATAGAAATATATCACGCCTAGAACGAATTATTAAATACAATAATGTTTATGAATGCAATACCCCAAGATCTTACATCATAAATGGCATGTCTGTTGACTACACCATGTTATGTAATCGACTAGTTGGTGTTCCTATATCTCGCAGAGCTACAGAAGTCAGTACCTATACAGAACTCATGGAGGCAAAAGCGATTTTCTTGAGGCTCAAAGTAAGCATCGACGAGAAGGAAAGATGCTAGGATTGGACCAACATTGGGTTGGTAAAGTGGAAAGGAAAAGGAAACGGATTATGACAGAGACGAAGAGATTGCAACGAGAAAAAGAGACATACGAGGAAAGATTTGCGAAAACTAAGTATGAGTCGTCGTCGTCGTCTTCTTCATCAAGTCCCCTAGATCAAACTCCATGTACATCTCCAGTCAAGAAATCTTGCAGAGGTAGGAAAGCAGCCATCATTAATGCAGAAGTCGCCGCAGCTCTTGATCGAAGCCAGGTAAGCAGTCGAGGAGCAGAGACGGTACCTATCCCCTTCGCCTCCGCCCTGGGGTCAAACGTGGAAGAACTCAGTCTAAGTGCTAGCACAATCCACAGACATCGCAGTAAACATCGTGAAGAAAGAGCTGCCGAAATCAAGGAGTCTTTCTCTCCAACAATTCCCCTGACTGTCCACTGGGATGGGAAGTTGATGCCCGCACTAACTAATGGAGAAGTAGTGGATCGCCTTCCTATTCTTGTTTCTGGAGAAGGAGTTCTCAAGGTGCTTGCTGCCCCGGTCACCGATGGTAAAGCTGAGCCGACAGCCACCACAATTGTTAACGTCATCAAGGAATGGAACCTTCAAGAGAGGATTGCAGCGCTTTGCTTCGACACGACTGCCACTAACACCGGTCTCAAAGGCGGTGTCGGTCCGCGTCTGCAGCAGATCCTTGGACGTGATCTCTTGAATCTAGCTTGTCGACATCATGTTTTGGAGCTTCTACTAGAAGCGGTCTTCTCTGCATTGGTTCCAGAGGTGTCACGGAGCCCTGATATCACAATTTTTCAGCAATTCGAAGAGTTTTGGCCTTCTGTGGTTAAAACAGACTATCAGACAGCCGAAGATGCAATTCGAAGTATATCGTGGGCCAGTAATGTCCTCAATTTCTGCCAAAATCAGCTACACTTTAATCATCCGCGCGACGACTACAGAGAGCTCCTTGAGTTGGTCATTGTCTTTCTTGGAGGGGTGCTACATGGCTGCCAAAGCATCACTTTTCGAAAATCCAGAGCTGTTCATCAAACACGATGTATGGCGCGGGCCATATATGACTTGAAGATGTGGATCTTCCTTCCCCAGTTCTCTCAGCATCGACAACGAAGACCCTCGTCCTCCCGTGTAGCACGATCGGGCATTCTGGAGAATCTGAGTGACTTCTGCATTTTTCTTGCCAAGCATTACGTTCGTGCCTGGTTCTTGGCACGTTCAGCCGTCAGTGCTCCCCGTCATGACATCGCCATTTTCAAGGCTCTGGAAGAGGAAGACAACGAGATCGTCAGGAAGGCAGGGACGAAGACGCTGGCACGCCATCTCTGGTATCTGTCTGAGATTAACGTTGGTATGGCACTCTTTGATGAAGAACTGTCTCTTCAGGAGAAGGAGTTGCTCGTCGCAAACATGAAGGCAGTTGACGGATCCGAAGAGACTTCTCCCCGTCATAGGACTGTTCCTAATGGAATGAAAGACAAGACCGTGGCCTCCTTTGCAACTAAAAATACCAAGAGATTCTTTGAACTCATGAACATCGACACAAGTTTTTTTGACGAGGACCCGGCAAGTTGGAAAGATAACCCCTCCTATCAAGCTGGTCTGCAACGAGTTGAGGGGCTGGCTGTGACCAACGATGCAGCGGAGCGTGGGGTGGCTCTGGTCCAGGAATTCACGAAGAGTGGAAGGACCAAGGCAGAAGACCAACTTCAGTTCCTTCTTCAGGTAGTCGAAGCCCACCTCAGGGAATTCCCCCGTCGAACCAAATCCTGCCTCATGAAAACCTTGAAATGAATTGCGCGACATGATACCATTGGCCGATGCTCTTCAAATTTTTTTCATTTGATTTTTTAGTTATAAGGAACAAAATAAAAGGTTGCTCATAATTCTCAGTTGAATTTGAATTTTTACCCCTATAACTGTGAAACACCCTAATATGTATATATATATATATATATATATATATATATATATATATATATATATATATATATGTGTGTGTGTGTGTGTGTGTGTGTGTGTGTGTGTGTGTGTGTGTGTGTGCGTGTGTGTGTGTGTGTGTGTGTGTGTGTGTATGTGTGTGTGTGTGTGTGTGTGTGTGTGTGTGTGTGTGTGTGTGTGTGTGTGTGTGTGTGTGTGTGTGTGTGTGTGTGTGTGTGTGTGTGTGTGTGTGTGTGTGTGTGTGTGTGTGTGTGTGTGTGTGTGTGTGTGTGTGTGTGTGTGAAAATGTATATCATGCCACAACTAGTGCTGTTGAATATCTTGGATGGGTCATAAACCTTGAAGGGTCATATCTCATTTATCCAATATCTGTATCCCAGAACGACCCTGATTTTATAACTTAATAGACCTTTAAATTGTATTACAACCTCGTATGACTAGCTTGATTTGGGCAGTAAATATTTACTAGATTGTAGATCTAAATTCCAAGGTTTGAAAATACGTCCGTAGGATGAATGAGATACATAAGAACATGAGGATGGAGGAAACTTCCAGAGGTCATAAGGCCTATTTCAGGTACTTCCATGTCACTTACTACCTGTCATCCCCATCCATAAAATTATCCAATCTTCTCTTAAAACAACAAAATGTTTCAGCGCTCACTATAAGGTTGCTAAGTCCATTCATTAACCACTGCTGGTAAACCAGTTCTAAGCTATCTAATTTTCAAAACTAAATCTGTCCTATTGTCTTGTCCTGATGTCTTAATATAGGCCCAGCCTGTATCACCGTTATTAAAGCCCTTGATCCATTTGAATACATATATTAGATCATCCCGCACTCTTCGTCTTTCCAAAGTGTAAATTAAGGTGCCTAAGCATATATTCGTGCGATAAATTCCTAAACCCTTACGAGTATATAATTTTGGTTGGTGTCCTCTGTGATGATTTTAGTGAAGTAATACCTATTCTATAGGACAGTGAACAAAACTGTACCGCATAGTCAAGGATGGGTCTATCGATTACCAAATAGTTTATTGATTGTCTCCGCACTTTTGTTTGTAACCGTCTAAGCATTAAATTCTAGTGCCCTGTTAGCCTTATTCCTGGCCCTAATGCACTGTTTCCTAGATTTAATGTCCGGGCTTACTAACATTTCTAAATCCTTTTCATATTCTGGTTTTTTAGCATGGCGTTATCTAAGCTAAGCCTGTTATCAGATTGTGTAATTGTATGTTTAACACTGCACTTTGCGGAAGTGAAGTCCATTCAACATTTCTCCGATCATTCAAACAAATTGTAAAGATCCTGCTGCAGTATCCCAGCATTTTTCCCTGACCTATTTTAGTGTCATCCGCAAATTAATTAATGTCACTGTTGATTCCATTGTCTAAATTGTTTATTTACATAATAGACAATAAGGGACCCAAATGGAGCCCTCGGGAACTCCAATGGTAACACTATCCCACTTGGATTTTACATCGTTAATGGTGACATGCAGTTTTCTGTCATTAATCATTGCTTTAATCTATTCAAAATATTTTCCTCCTATGCCATGAGACTCAATCTTATTTAGTAGTCTCAGGTGGACCACCTTATCGAACACTTTATGTTCCCTGATACTATTTATTATTAATGATTCCAGCAAACTGATTGCTCTGTACTTGTGCATAGAAGATTTATCACCCATTTTAGATACATGAATAACATTTGCCTGCCCCCCTCCCCCCAATAGACACGAATCCAGTGTCACCCAAATTATTAAATACTTCGGTTAACTGCTCAGATTTCAAATGTCCACTATCTTAGTATTTTAGGAAAAAAATTCGTCTGGGCTTAGGGATTTTGTTACTTGATATCTATCTGTCTGTTTGATTTCATATTCCTTGCTGATGTTGATGCCTAGTTTGTCTCTCTCTTCCCCACTGAAGATCGGGTTGCAACCAGATACTATATCTAACCACTCGTGTAAATATTGAGAGAAAATACTTATTAAAGGCCTTGCTCATTTTTTCACTCTATATCTATCAAGACATCCTCGTCGGATTTAATTGGTCCTATGTTCCCCTTATTTCTAGTTCTGTAGAAATAAATGAAGCCCTCTGGGCCGCCCGTTTGTCTGGCAACATTGATTCTGTAGTTACGTTTCACTCTGTGCATGTTCTTTTTAACCACTCTAGCCATCTTATTATATTTACTCTTATTATATTTACTTCCCTTTTCATTCTGAGGTAAAGCCTTCTTTTTATTCAGATCTCATTTTTCAACCTATCCGTCATCAATGTAAGTGTACTAGTTTCCGATCTGACTTTCCTTTAGACTTTATAGTTTCGTTGACTAATCAGAATCCTAAAAGTTAGTGTATTATACAATTCTTTTAGACTCTTGACATTATTTGTGACCTCCCAGTTGACCTCACTAATGACCTTATTTGGGAGTTCTCAAAGCTTTCTCGGGTATTTCCTCATTCCCTCAGTATTAGCTTATATAAAAAGATGCACTTATATCATATTAATTTCTTCCCATATAATTCTAAGTGTTATTTCTTTATTATAGTAAGTAGCTAATCTACAACATACTAATACGTATATAAACATACATACATAAAATATATGTATATATACATTTGTGTATTTGGTCAGAAGGTTTTCCTGTAAATATATTTGGTTGAAGAATAGAGGTTTCTGCAATAATAATCTTCTAACTGAGATTTTCAACTCTTGTGATTGCAGACTTCTGCGTATGATTCAAAACTGAGATTTTTTTGCAAAAAAAAAAGAAAAAATAGGGAAACACATCGCATGGTTCTTCGTTATAATCATGACGCTTTGTAGACATTGTACATTATCAAGTGTTATATGCAAAACAAATTAATGACATATATAATAGGGGTAGGTCACATAGTGTTCGAATTGTATGGTGAGTGTGGGGTTAGACATGTTCAAAAAACAACTTTTTCATATTTTCATACGCTACTATAATTTTTCCCATGTTTTATTTTTTACCTAAAAAAAAGCAAAATTACAGTACATTCAATTTTATGTAATATGTATGGAAGGATTACCGCATGGAGACTGAATTTTTTCCTATCTATCTTCCCAAAAGGGCCAATTTTTAGTGATTTTTAGGAATATTTTGTAGTATTTTTTTTATCTATTCAAGATAGACCAACAAATTAGGTACCAAACAAATGAGCAGAATCTACTATTGCTGAAATTCTTGACTTTTTTACTACATACATACATATACCAAGCCTTTTTCCCCCTTACAAGGGAGGTAGCCAAAAAGAAAAAGGCATAAAATCATTCCCACCCATTCCATCCCTAAATACACTCCACTCCCCTCCACCCTCCCTCCCATCTTAGCACCTCCTGGATATTCGACTTTTTTACTAACCTGGCTATATGATTTTTGCATGGAGCAAGGGAGAGCAATTTTTTTTTATAAAATCAAAGCATTTTTAATGTTCTTTTGAACGTGTATAATCTGATTAACTTTTTACGAAAAACGGCATGTAATTTATGATATTTAAAAAAAATCCATATATTTGACATATACCATACAAAGTGGAAGGTGTAAATTTACAAGAAGTCAAACCATCAATTGAAACCACCAAAACAATCATGATTATATGTATCAAAATAATGTTACACAGTAATTTGTCAAATATTTGCTTCTTGAATCTTTCGAAGCGCCGTCGGTTGTATTCCACAGCATGGAGGAGATATTTACTCTGCTTGGGATCTGTGGTGATGACATTTGCAAAATCACTCATCATCTTAACTCTACGCTCAGCAATGTCATCCACTACTTTGAGGTTTCTTACATGTTGCAAGGCTTTCTTGTAGTCCTTCTTCTCTGGCCACGATTCAAACCAATCCAGGAGCCAGTCAGGTCCAATGCTGAGGATGTCTAACAGAAAGTGGGATTCCGAACCAATGAGATCCACTTGTGTGGTCTTGGTTGTCATCTTCTAAAACACATGTTTTCCCCTTCTGAAGCTGTCTGGCTTCTGAGTGGCATGCAACTGAGCTGCAATGTCCTGTTTCTGCTTGTCACTCAGCCTGTTGCTGAAGAGCGCGAATGGCACGGCCTTCTGTGGCAAGTACCCCTTGTGATTTTCCATCCTCTGAATAACTGCTGTAGCAACCTTTGGTCTGATCTCTTGTACTTCAAAATGTCCAGGATGACCTGAAGATCATTTACAAGAGCATTTGCAGTGGATTTTAACATCATCCATATTGTTGTGTAGAACAGTGCCAGGAAGATGCTGCGTCATTCTAGCTTTGCAACAGTCTCTTCATCATACTCAAGCTGGTCACAAAACACCAGCGTCTTCATGGAATGCAAGTTTCTGGCCAACCATCTGGCATGGCAAATGGCCCCTGGTCGACTCCAGTGAATCCCACGGGGAGGTATGCCTCCAGAAACAATCGCTGTGAGACCATCCTTGTAGTCAGCTCTCGGTGGCTTCTCGGATGTGAGGATGTCACAATCCCTCTTCTTTTCCCTGAGCCATTTGCTTCTGATCAAAAAGGTTTTAGGGGTAATCGTTTCCCCTAAACATCCTTGAAGTGTCTGAACCAGGGATTCTCTAGATTCATCACCTTGCCAAATAGCTTTTTTGAGACTGCTACAATTAGCACTTCCAGGATATGGTGTCTGCACGCCAGGCAAATCACATTAGTGCTCAGCTTTTCCTCAAGTAGTTTGGCACTTTCCCTTGTATGCTACACTGTTACTGGATATAGTGTCAAAAGCAAGGGCAGTTATAACACCTGTAAGCCCCCATGTCTCCAACAAAGCTGTGCCTGTTGAGGTGTCGATGACAGGTACTCCTAGTAACTTCCCTTCAGGATAGGAATGTGATTCAGGCACGAGCACAACTAAAGTCTCTGAGGTGGTCCTAGGTTTACTACCCAGGACGTCTCTGATCATCTTCCCATCCCAGTATAGACCAACATGCTGGGGAGGGTCCTCACTGAGCTCCGCCATGTAGCTCTGGCTGATGTTATACTGGGCAGCATTCTGTTACGACGTGTTGTTGATCTATAAATAATTAACTTGTCCAGATCAGCCCCATCAGCTTTCAAGGTGGCAGAAACAAGGGCAGTAACTTGATTGTTAGACAAGCCAAGACGATCAGCTGTATTGCGGATGGCATCACACTCCATGAATATCCTGGGGAATGTAAAAGTCACGGTGTCTTAATGGTAAAAACATCCATAAACGTGGCTGCTGGTAATCCATATCCTCTATATTAACGTCACTCTCACTGCAATCACCCCAGGTAATGTCATCCACGTGAGTAACTGCCTCTTATTCTGCCGCAGCTGCAAAATAATACAATGTGGTAAGCATGTAAAATTGCAAAATAATACAATGTAGTAAGCATATATAACTTCGAACTTGTTGTGATATTCAAAAGTATGATTAATAAAAGTATGAAAATATGTTTACCTTATTCTTGCCTTTGCAGATCCCTCTCAGTTCAGCCTACTTGTTGCTGGGATCTTTTCTCAAAGATTTTTTTCATGACCCGACATGCGACCTTTCCTCTCAGTCCTCTGGTCCTGATAGAACCTGATGTCCTCATCTTTCTTCTCCCTGGATAACAGTTTGTTGCTCTCTATATCTTGGACAACATCTGGAGCTCCTATGTCGAACAGGCTGTCCATTTCCAAGACAAATGCACTCCTCTTTCCTCCAGGGTCACGTGCTGTTCCTTTGCCCTTCATCAGTGCTCTATGATTGCCATGGAGTTTCACGAAGAGCTTCATCGTCTTTATCCTAGCCATCAGCTTGTATTTTCTGGTAAACTTTGGAGATAAAGGAACTACTGGAATGCTTATCTGTTGGTGGGAATCTGGGAACCACTAATACAAGCTGAAGGGTATCCGACCAGGAAGGGTTCAGTGAGAGATCTGGTGGACGGCCGACTTGATGCTTGCTTGTGGACTGCAGGTGGAGGTTTTGAGACATGAATTGTGCGTCCTCGTAGCTCCTTGCTTAATGCCATTGTGAAGTAACTTGTGGACTGTTTCCTCGATTTGGGTCGGGTTTCTGTGCTAGCCTTGCTTTTGAACTGTTCAGTATTGCCCAACATCATTAATAGGTTTCTGTAAATGTAAAATATTAAATTAAATGCTGAAAATATGTATGAGTTTTGGTCTAAATTCACTTAAGTTTCAAACATCCCTACAAAAACAATGTCTTCAGATTAGTAAAAAAAAAAAAAAAAAAAAAAAATCAACAATTTCATATCTTTTAAAATTCACGAGGGAAATTAAGAAATTCTAACGGTAGAGTAGATTCTGTTCTTTCGTTTAGTGCCTAATTTATTGCTCTATATCAGATTAAAAAATTATACCACAAAATATGCTTAGAAAGTCCTCAAAATTAGCTCTTTTGGTAAGATAAAAAAAAAAAAATCAGCCTCCATGCGGCAAGGCTTTCATACATCCTAGATACAAATGTATGTAACTTTTGTTTATTCAGGTGAAAAAGCATGGAGAAAGTATAGTAACATATAGAAATATGATTTTTTTTTTTTTTTTTTTTTTTTAATAGGTCTAGTGTGGGGTATCATGGTACCGGGCTGTAGCATCCCACGGAG
>NC_134798.1:23245171-23247671 GCF_046742065.1 Oratosquilla oratoria
ACATCTGATCTACAGGTCTTTCGTTTAATTTTGCCTCCCAATCTGTAAGCTGAAGCTCCTGACGTAGTCCGATGAACTGAGCTTTACTGAAATCGGGTATTTTAGAAACACAAGTATCTATTTTAAAATTGTTTAGGAGTTTGAATCTAAGTTGTATATATTTGTATATATATATATATATATATATATATATATCCATATGTATATGTAATGTATATGTATATGTATATGTATATGTATATGTATATGTATATGTATATGTATATGTATATGTATATGTATATATATGTTCGTAAAGGTCGGTAGCAGACCGTAATACATATAGAATTAAATTTGAGCGCTGCCTGTACAAGAATAAGCTTCTTGTTAAAAGACTCAACCTTTCTAATAGTGGATCTTTGTTCTTCATTGAGTCGTAATAAAAGATTGCTTAAGTTCATCTTGTATATTACGACGTTTTGCCCTTCTTAGAGCATTTTCAAGTACATCTAAATGATAATAGAAACAATATATATATATGACAATAGGTGAATTGGGAAAGTCTACACAAAACAGTGATGAAAGATCAAAGATCTTATGAGGGGATTATGTCCGTGGCGCTCCGTGGGGTGCTGGGATGGCCATTTGTCCACCCAGGGAAGCTAGAGCCACGGAGGTTGTACCTCCCTGTACATTTATGGTTGGAGCCTTCTCTCGAATATGGAGGGCCTCCAGGATCTCCAAACGATGAAAGTTGTGTGCAGAGTCAATGAGCTTTGTATTCTCCACCAGGATCTTTCTAGTCAGGGAGGAGTTGTGTTTTTCCGAAAAATGTTTCTTTGGGGCACCAACTTGTAGATGGCACGTTAATCTTCTGGAGAGAGAAGTCGTCGTCATTCCTATATAAGACATAGGATGAAGCTTACAGTCTTCGTTCGGGCAGATGAATTCATAGACGACATTACTCCTCCGTAGTGGGTTGAGGTTACGGGTCGGGTTATTTCGCAGGATGAGGTTTTACGTTTTGAAATTCTTATAACAAATCCGAAGCTCCAGCTTTTCTCTAGGGTCGGATGGTTGTACACCGCGTTCAACAATTTTTCTGGGGATTCTTTCGTCCGTTCGGTAAGCCGTTCTCATGAAAGATCTGTAATTGAGAATAACTGAGGGGCGTTTCTTGGGAGGGACGGTGTAATGATTTAGGTAGTTCTCCATTTTTCGTCGGATGACTTCTTGTACATCCTCATTGGGGAATTCATTGTTAACCAGGACTTGCTGGAAGCGTTAAAGCTCTTAGTGTAAAAGGGCTCATGTGGAGCAGTGCGTGAATGTCCTGTTCACGTATGAACGTATGACGCTTTTCTTGTAGGCTGCAGGGTATTCTCCATCCGCATTTAAACATTTACCCTCGTCATACGTTCATAGGTGAACAGGGCATTCACGCACTGCTCCATATGGCCCCTTGTACATTTTAATACCTTAATTTAGCCACATTTACTTTCAACTTTCTCCTATCATATACCTTCCCAAACTCTGTTACTAACTTTCTAAATCCTTCCACTGATCCTGCCATAAGCTAAGTATCGTGTGTGTGGAATGTTGATCGAGGGTGTAATAGTGTAAGTGAAGTGAGTGAGTAGTGAATGACATTTCTTTCAAACTCCTCATTTTGCACTTTTTTTTACACCACTCACTCACTTCACTTACGCTATTACACCCTTGATCAACATTCCACACACACCGGAGCTGTATCTAACATCCATTGTTTGATAGCTACATCACAAAAATTGTAAGTTATTGTACACTGTATTATTATTTTTTTTAATTATTATTCATTGTAAATTATTGTACAACAAAACAGAGCCCACCTCCAAGGAGGGAACGAGGTCCTATTCATATTATGTATACCACCAGCTTCACCCTAGAGTCACATTCCTCTGAAGAAGCATAGAACGAAACCGGTCAGGAATAAACACAAACTCGGAACTAGACCCGTGACTTCTTTTTCCACCTTCATATATATATATATATATATATATATATATATATATATATATATATATATACATATATGTATACACACACACACACACACATATATATATATATATATATATATATATATATATATATACATATATATATATACATATAAATTATTTTTTAACTTTTCAGGATTTTAATGTTCTTGATGCTGCCTTTGAATAACCTTTGCCTCCCTGTTATTTTTTTATATTATTTTATTTTGGTTATGTAAAAGCCACCCCGCACCCATCATCATTTCATTTTTGGTATACACAGGAAATGAGGCCCTGGTGGGGAGGGTCAGGGAGCAGTAATGGTAGTAGCTGTCTGAAGTCAATTTTGCCAGCTGTAGTTTTGAGTGTGTGCTGTGTAGACAAAGAAACAGTGACTTTAGAAATTTACAGTTCTGTAAGTGTTATGGAATAAGTTTTCTTACCATGTAGTATTTTCAAATACATATGTAAAATAGGTGGATAATGATTACTTACATATTACC
>NC_134798.1:23252671-23255171 GCF_046742065.1 Oratosquilla oratoria
AGAAAGGGAGAAGACGGGGAGAAATCCCTTCAGGCTGAGTCATTTTTTTTTCATACATACTTCCTCACCCCCCATCCCCCACCCACTCCCCCTTATGCATCACAGCCTCATCTATACACAACCCTTCTCCATTCACCCCTATCTTCTGTCCTCTCCCGTCCTTCCTCCACAGACATTCCTCTCTTTTGTAAAGCCCCTTTCCCCCCATCCATCCATCTCATCCTAGGACGCCCCCTCATATAGGAGAAAGAGAAAGACACCAGTGTCTCAAAGGATTACAAAGGCGGAGCATGCATGCCGACAGGAGACCTTTTGGTCCATATCTAGGTCGGATGCGAAAAAAAATCATGATAATAAATTAATTAAAAAAACTATAATGTCAATAATTAATAAAATACATTGGCATTCATTATAGGCAGGCAACCGCGATTCGTGTAGTCTGGAGACTATTCGTCAGCGTCTGTCTGTCACTGGGCGGGCGCAGGGGAAATTGCTTCGAGTAACATTGGTTGGTGTAGTGGTCAAATCCTTCTACAGGTGGGGGCGAATGACGGGGCGATGATAACATTCTTCTACAAGTAGGGGTTGAATAACCGGTGCGATGGTGCAGATAGTGACAGTCCGATGGATGTCTCGTACAGGTGGGTTGGTTGGTGCAGTGAATGATATTCACTCCTTCCACCTCCGCCTTCCACACTTCTTTTACTAATCTTTCTTCACGCATTCTTTCCATGTGCCCAAACCATCCTAATACTCTTTCATCAACCCTATCTCCCAGCTCCCTTTACACACCTGTTCTCCTCCTCACCTCCTCATTTCTCACTCTATCTAGCATAGTAACCCCTATCATACTTCTCAGACATTTCATCTCAAACACATTCAAACTCCTTCTCTCTTCCTTTTTCATGTTCCATGCTTCTGCCCCGTACATTGCTGTTAGCACAATCACTCCTTCATATAACCTCCTCTTAGCATCCATTCCCAGATGTCTATTTCTCATTACACTTTTTAATCCACCAAGGCATTTACTAGCTTCTCTCAATCTACATTCTACCTCCATCCTCCACTCCTCCCTTTCCTGTCACATTCGCACCCAAGTATCTAAAACTATCCACTTCCTCCAGTTTCTCACCCTTAATGCATCACCTTACTTTTACCCACATTTATATTCAGCTTGCTTCTTTCACACACCTTCTCAAACTCTGTCACTAACTTCCTCAATCCCTCCTCTGATACTGCTACAATCGCAGTGTCGTCAGCAAACAACAGCTGGCTCACCTCCCACTTTTCTCCATTTTCTTTAATCATATTCCAACCCCTGACTCACTACCCTTGCATTCACCTCTCGCACCACCCCATCCATGTAAAGATTGAACAGCCAGGGCAACATAACACATCCCTGACGAAGTCCCACCTTTACCTCAAACCATTCACTCTCTCCATTTCTAATCCTAACGCAAGCTCTACTACTCTCATAAAAAATCTTGACTGCTCTTAACAGCTTTCCTCCTATCTATATACAGTATATATATATATATATACATATATATATACATATATATATATATATGTATATATATATACATATATTTGTACAACACTGAATAGGTCACAGTGACTAGAGATACATTTTTATCGACCACAATGCACTTTAATTCTAAGCTATCAACATCGACAGAACCGTGGAGGACCATGCAGAAATTGAAACGTGGTACGGCCGAGGAGTCGAACCAATGGTGGTAAGCACGTGATCAGGGCTGTAGTGACTTAGACCATTAGACCATCAAGAGAGAGAAAAAAAAATATATATATATATATATATATATGTACATGTATATATTTATATACATATATTTATATATATATGTACATGTATATATATATACATATATTCATATATATATATATATATATATATATATATATATTAGAATATATAGGCAGTAAATTCTTCTTTAAACAATATTGGTTAAAGACCAGCTCTAATTCAGTATCATCTAACTTCTTCGTAGTTTTCTCTATCTTCCGAATAGTCTTCCGAATAGTTTTCTGTGATTACTCCAGGGGACTGTGGTTTTTAGACAAGTTGTTCATTATAAGGAGGTTAGAGACCTTGGGGTTTTTGTAGTAAATAATGATGGCTAATTTGTCTTTTGGGTTGGTGCTAGTGGTGTTTTGTGTGATTATTTCTTTGATGACGCGTTCATCCATTTTGTAAGCCACTGTCATTTGGTTTTTGTAATAGACTAAGTGTTTGGTGGATGGGTGATTTTGTTCTTGTTGTGTTGAAATACGGGTCATGAATATTCTCGACTCATTGTCTATTATTGTGTTAGAATATCCGTTGTTGGAGAGTATCAGCTTGATGCGAGATAGTTTCTGGTGGTATAAGGTCCATGAGGAGCGGTTCCGGTAAGCACGACGGAGGTAAGTGCGTATGACGCTCAACTTTGTAGCGTTGAGGGCACTCGCTAGCGGCAATTAGGCATCTACCTATGTC
>NC_134798.1:23260171-23272671 GCF_046742065.1 Oratosquilla oratoria
TTATATGGGCATTTGGCACGCATCATTGATGTTGATCTCACGTACATGGCGATTTCTAGAAAAGACGACCATTGGTGGAGGAGACGAAGGGGTCACCTATAGAACTCATGGTAAGAGATATTCGGTTGATCTTGTAGAGAGATCTTTGGAATGGAAAGGGCAGCAGAATAGAAAATTGCTCGAGGAGCAGAAGGACTGGCGGCGGCGTATGACTCCATCGACTCACCGCGCGGCGTATGCTCCAGCTAATCACGATTGATAGACATATTTTCCTATGCAGAAATTTGGGCTCACAAAGATAATATTGAACGTAATCGATCAAATAAACGCTCCTGTCATAAGAGATTACCAAGGATCATAATGATAAAGTATGCCGATAGGAGATCTTTTGTTTCATAATGAAATTGGACGTAGAACTAAAACATAAAGATACAAATGGCAGATAGTTATATAAATAAAATAAACAATTGCACTATGTTGCTTACGTGTTTATCTAACACATACTTAAGAGATTCTAACTTTGATATACTCTATCATCTTTACTGTAAGTTTGCTCAGTTTATTAACTAAAATGTTGAACAAATTGTTTCTATCTACTTCTACACCGGTTAAATCTACGTCCTGCAGTTTGATACCATGCGTGGGGTTATTTAGTTAAAAATCCTCCTAATTCTTATGTAATAAATTTCTTTAGAACTTTTAAAACTTATTTAAGATTTAAGTTTATTTCATGAAATAGGTTCATATATTTCAGGTGATTTTTGTATCATTTCTGTATGATGTTTCATATCAGCTTTGTAACCTCGTAAGTTTCCAATCTGCCAATGTCTAATTAGATTTAAGGATCATATAGCAAGAGCATATTCTTTTTATTGTATTTACATGAATCTAATAAGTCTATTTTGTGCACAGGGATGTATATTTCTCCTTGAAAATAATCCCCCTGTCACTGTATTGGGTGCTGCTCCTATTTTGTGCAGTCAAACTATGTTGAGAGATAAGAGTATCACAAAGCATAATCAAGAAGTAACACGATTTATTCACCTGTTCACATTAAGGAATATTTGTGATGAATTTAAGAAGTGGAAGAAGAATATTATCTGCGAACGAAGCTGTTACTGGTATTCATTGGAGAAGACCACTTCGATCAAATCAAGGAATTAGTGCAAAAATCATGACCACAAAATAGCGCAGTTGAACTGTACATATACATTTCTAATTATTAAAAATCTAGCTAAAACCTTCTGAGATATTTGCATCTGCTTTAAAGAAAAAACAAAAAAAGCTGAATCGGAGGATATTTGTTACAGCTTTTCAAAATTTCAAAGAGAACATAATATCATATTTACTCCCTTAAGCTTAGTCTTACAAGAGTAAATTTAACTTAAATGAAGGGAGAAATCATTTCATTAACCAATCTGTCGTACAGAAATTTGAATGTATTGCACTTCGACATTCTAAACTCACTTAGATATCCATTTCAGCCATTTTTCTCTCAACTACTTATTTTGCTTTCCTTATTTCATTTGCCTGATTAAGTGTATGATTATTTCTTTATTTTATACTTATTCATTATTATGATAATCCATCCATCCATCATCCATCCATCCATCCATCCATCCATCCATCCATCCATCCATCCATCCATCCATCCATCCATCCATCCATCTATCTATCTATCTATCTATCTATCTATCTATCTATCTATCTATCTATCTATCTATCTATCTATCTATCTATCTATCTATCTATCTATCTATCTATCTATCTATCTATCTATCTATCTATCTATCTATCTATTTATCTATCTACCAAGGGCGTTTCCCCTCTTATAAGAGAGGTACCCAAGACAAAAGACACGTACGAACTCCCACCCATTGCACTCCCACCTATTCGACTCCCACCCATTCCACTCCCATCCACCACCCTTTCCTCCTCTTTCATCTTAGCTCCTCCTGGATGACGGGTCATCCCTGTATCCCGCTCACAGCCCTAAGCCAGAAACAATAAAGCAAGACACAGCATATCTACAGTAAGGCCACTACAATTAATTGGTGACCCCCGCCCCCTCTACGTCCCCTCATGCGGAAAAAGAAAAGGAGAGAAATCATTAGGGCTACGAAAAAATATTATTCACACATAAACACTCCCTACCCCCTCCCCCCTCCAATCCTAGCATTACATCATCATCTATACATAGCCATTCTCCACTCACCCCTATCTCTCTTCTTTGCTCAACAGACATCCACTTCTTGCTCAAAGGCTTTTCCATCCCATCCACCCATCTCATTATTGGTCGTCCCCTCATGTTCACTCCATCCACCTCTGTCTATGACACCTCTTTTCCTAGTCTTTATTCTCTCCTTCTTTCCATGTTTCTAAACCATTCATATACTCTTTCATTTGCCCTATCGGCCAACTCTTTTTCCACTCCCGCTCTTCTCCTCACCTACTTGTTTATCACTTTATCCAACCTTGCAACCCTTACCATACTTCTCAGACATTTCATCTGAAACACATGTAAACTTTTCCTCTTTGCCTTTCTTAAATCCTGTCTCTGCCTCACACATTATCCACGGCACAATTGCCCTTGAATACAATCTCCTATTTCTCATGACACTTTTAAATCCCCCAAGGCATTTACTTGCTTCTCTCAATCTACAATTTATCTCCACCTCCAATCCTCCCTTTTTTTGTCACATTCGACCCCAAATACCTAAAATTATCAACTTTATCCAGCTTTTCTCTTTGAAGACTTACTTCCAACTCTTTGCCATCCTCTCCCCTTGTACACCTCATCACCTTTCAACCACATTTACCTTCAACGTTTTTCTATAACATACTTTACCTAACTTCGTCACCAACGGCCTTAATCCATCTTCTGACCTTGCCACAAGTGCAGTGCTGTCAGGAAACAACAACCGGCTAATCTCTCACTTCTTTCCATTTTCTTTAACGACCTCTAGGCACCTAATTATTATTATTATTATTATTATTATTATTATTATTATTATTATTATTATTATTATTATTATTATTATTATTATTATTATTATTATTATTATTATTATTATTATTATTATTATTATTATTATTATTATTATTATTATTATTATTATTATTATTATTATTATTATTATTATTATTATTATTATTATTATTATTATTATTATTATTATTATTATTATTATTATTATTATTATTATTATATTATTATTATTATTATTATTATTATTATTATTATTATTATTATTATTATTATTATTATTATTATTATTTTTATTATTATTATTATTATTATTATTATTATTATTATTATTATTATTATTATTATTATTATTATTATTATTATTATTATTATTATTATTATTATTATTATTATTATTATTATTATTATTATTATTATTATTATTATTATTATTATTATTATTATTATTATTATTATTAATTATTATTATTATTATCATTATTATTATTATTATTATTATTATTATTATTATTGTTATTATTATTATTATTACTATTATCATTATTACTATCATTATCATTATTATTATCATCATTATCATTATTCTGTTGACTGAATCCTCGGGGGCAACGTCTCGATGATCTCGTTCTAGGTAAGACAATGATTAAATTAATGTATTTTGGCTAATGTCAGATTATTTCATTTAGGTTTACATCAGTTTCCAATAAAGGCCCTAACAAGGAATTGGCTGAAGAACAAGCTTTACTCACCCTGTTCAGTTATGTGATTAGCTTTATGATTTTATGTGGCCGACGCCAGATAATTCTATTCCATTTTGTGAAATGCTTATGGGCTTATAAAGTTTTAATGTTAAATATAAGTTCATTTAGTACGAATTCTCACTGAATTATATGAAAAATTGGGACGTTTGATCAAGTGAGTTTTCGAAAGCTGAAATTCCATAGGAAAATCAGTATTTAGTTATTACAGAAACATTTTTTTTTAAAGACATTTTCTGCTGGTGTCCAACCTAGGTCGGCTGTAAAGCCTGATCATATATATCTCTGGTCAATACATTCTTTATTTATCTTTTTATTTTTTTTTTCTAAGGATCATTTCTGAGTATGAATAATAAGGCTTAGTGATTCCGATGAAAAGTACTCACCCAATTGTATAAGCTCCAGATATAGAAATAAAAATTTATGTTTAATTGCGTTCATTAGCCTACTGGGGCGTAGTCAACCAAACCATTATCTTGTTTAATAAATTACAATCAATTATTCACCATTACATAAACAAGATCTATAATACATATCTTCACAGATAATGGTAAAGTATACTGATCTTTTCTTCCAGCTTTGCAAGTTACATAATGGCTAATTCCTCGGGCGTGCATGAATATTATGGCAGAGCTGCAAAATCCTCTTACATTTGTTCATTATATTCCAAAATATATTAGGCTATGCATAACCATCTTCATCTTCTCTTGACTAATTATGCAGATCTGCAAAATCAGCCTTCACCAAGGCGCATGCTCTGAAGGAAATATTGATCAATCGCAGAATGCGACTGCGATAAGGATGCAGAGCCTAATGAAGGTCTTTTCAATCTGATTTAGGTTTGTAAAACACTATGTACGTAATAATGCAATTATGCTTGTTTGTTTTGTATTACTTTTTTCTTATATACCCAGCAATACAAATCTATATAATCACGTTATGATACATGTTAATTTACTTCCTATCATGGACAATCTTAGTCATTCTTCATACATTTTTATAAGAAATTTAAATGTGCTTTAAAAAGCAGAGATTTCCTATATAGATTTAAGTATTTACATGTGGGCATTTGATTTTGATAAATATTCACGAAAGACATAGTAAACTTAAATATTCCTGAAAATTGTTTTTGGCAAGAAAGTATTTCTTTTCCAAGACAGATATAACTTTTGATTAATTTGAGTCTAAACTATTGAAACATATATGTTAAGAATGAATGGTTTTTATATGCTGTTTATTAGAAAACTAAGATTTCTTACAATGTGTATCTAAATGAATAATTACAACCCATTAAGAATCTTTCTGTCTACACTCTACAGTATCAAGCTAATGATTTAATCTAAGTGTCATGCTGATGAATAGATGCTGCCCTTGTTTGTCCTATTTGTTAATTTACATGTTAATGTATACATCTATTTATTTATTTATTTATTTTGCTTCTTTATTTATTTAATAATTCTATTACCTATTTACTAATGCATCTATATATCCATATTTGTATATCTATTTACTTATCGGGTTATTTGTTTATTTACTATTTGTTTATCAATTTATTTATTCATTTATTTAATCAGTTATTGACTTCATCATTTATTTATTTTTTTATTTATTAGTTAATTTATAATCTTAAGAAAACTTTCTGAGGATGACCCCATTGGCCGAAATATCAAAGCATTAAAAGTGTTCCAACACATCTCCGCTGAATTTTATCTACTAACGCCCTGATCTGTCTTTAAATTTATTCATTTATTTATTAATAAATAATAAACTCATTTATTGATTTATTTACTTATATATTTATTTACTTATTCATTCACTTATTTATTTATGTATTCATTTATTTATTTATTTATTTATTATCATGTATTTATTTACTTATTTATTTATTTATTTATTTATTTATTTATTTATTTATTTATTTATTTATTTATTTATTTATTTATTTATTTATTTACTTATTTATTTATTTATTTATTTATTTATTTATTTATTTATTTATTTATTTATTTATTTATTTATTTATTTATTTATTTATTTATTTATTTATTTATTTACATAATCATTCATTTATTGAATTATTTCTTCATTTTTATATAATAATTCATATGACTATTTATTAATTCATATATTTGTTTACTAACTAGCTAACTTATATATCTATCTAATTATTAATCTATGAATTTATTTACGCATTCATGTTTAGTTATTTATTTATATTCATACTTATCTATTTAATTATTTATATATTTATTCATCTCTTTACTTATTTATGTATTTACCTATATATTTTCCTAAATTTACCTAATTATTTTAATAGTTATTTATTTATTCATTCATTTGATTATATATTTATCTATACATTCATACACTTATTGGTTTATTTGTTTCTTTATCTATCTAATTATTCATTTGTTAATCTATTTCTATTTAGGTAATCACATATCTATATTTCTATTAATTCATATATTTATTTATATATTCATTTATTCAATCATTTGCTTATCTTTACTTATCTATCTATCTATCTATCTATCTATTTATTCATTTGTTCATTAATTTACTTATTTACTTATCATTTCATCTATTTATTTATCTATTTATTTATCTATTTTGTATATAAATTTTATCTATATATCTATATTTTCTTTCATTCATTTGGATATTTACTTATAATCTATTTATATATTCATTTGTCTATTCATTTACTTCATTGTTTATTCATTCATTAATTGATTAATTAACTAAAGGGTTTATTTATTCATATATATTCTAAATGCATATTGCTTTATTTATCTTTTACAAGGGATTACAAAGGCGGAGCATGCCGACAGGAGACCTTTTGGTTCATAACTAGGTCGGATGCAAAAAATATATAATAATGATAAATGAATAAATAAATAAATAAAAAATATAACAATACAAATAATGATAAACAAGATAAATGGATAAATGTATAGGTATAGTTAAATGATAAACAAACAGATAAACAGCCATATCAAAGTCGGATGCGAAAAATATGTAATAATTATATATAAATAAATAGATAAACAAAACATAATATAAATAATAATAGATAAAATATGTAAATACATATGTATAGTTAGATAATAAACAAACAGGTAAATAGTAAATAATAATAAATTGACAGATAACTAATAATAAATGTTAATCAAGCAAATAGTATTAAATAAACAGACAAATGATAACAAAACAAATAAACAAATAATTTAGAATAAATGACAGTCATTACAGCATCTTGCTTAGGCGTTTATCTGAATGATTCTTAAAGCTTCGAATAAAACTACATTGCATTGCCTCTGCAGGAAGTTTATTCCATTCATTAACCACATGGTTGGCGAAGTTGTTTCTGACCACTTCCAAATTAAATCTATTTCCTGACAGTTTGAGGCCATCATTTCTTGTCGAATTTTCATTCAGTGTGAAAATTTTGTAATTTTTTAGGTTGTCAATTTACATTAGGATCTTAAAAACCTGTATCAAGTCATCTCTGAGTCTACGTTTTTGTAGGGAAAAAAGATTTATATGTTTTAGTCGAATTTCGTATGATTTATTTTTTATATTTGGAATCAGTTTTGTGGCTCGTCATTGTAATTGTTCCAATCTGTCAATGTCTTTGTTGAGATTCGATGACCACACGGAAACAGCATATTCCAAATATGGACGAACTAACGAATCTTATTTGCTTTCTCAGAGGCTGAAATATACTGCCTAGATGATTTGAGATCGTTATGGATAATTACGCCGAGATTCTTTTCACTATCCACTTTTCTTAACGAATTTCCAAATGACTTGTAGTCGTACTTACTGTTATTTTTACCTATGTGCATTACTTTGCAATTACTTGTGTGAAATTTTGTTAGCCACTTTTCAGACCATTGCTGTAATTTATCTAAATCTTCTTGAATATATAATTGGTTTAAGTGATCATTTCCCATTCCGCGCAGTTTTGTATCATTAGCAAATTTGGAAACAATAAAATTAATAGAGTGACCCAAGAAAGGAACCCAGAGAAACTCTACTAGTAAAATTTTTCCATCTAGAATTTTTTCCATTTAAAGCAACTTTCTGTTTTCGACCATTCAACCAATTACTAGTCCAACTTAATAGGCTACCACTAATTCCGTGTAAAGTTAATTTAGTAAGTAGTCTTTCGTTGGGGACGGTACCAATAGCTTTTTACAAAGTCTAGATATATTAAATCTATATTGTTTCTTTTGTCATAATTCGAGGTGACTGTGTTGCAGAATTTGAATAAGTTAGTCACGAAGAACGTTTCCGTCTGAATCCATGCTGGCTATCATTCATCAAACAGTTACTTTCTAAATGATGTTCGATAGCATCTCTGATGATAGTTTCCATAATTTTTCCTATGATAAAAGTCAAGCTTATAGGCTTGTAGTAATTTGGTTTCTTTTTGTCACCTTTTAACTAGCTTCCATTCTCTTGATACCACTCTGGATATGATGGATTTCTTGAAAATAATTTCTAATTAAACAATAATCTCGTTTTTAATTTCCTTTAATATTCTTGGATGCCATCCGTCAGGCCCTGGTGTTTTATTAACTTTGAGTTTTTCTATACACCTTTCAATTTTTTCTTTTCTTATATTTACCGTAGTAAGTTTATCATAGACTTTTCACAGGTTTCAGTTTGGAGTTCACTTTGAGGTGTTTCGTTTACAAATACTGAGCTAAAATAGTTGTTTAAAATATCACACATTCCTTCATTTGAATATTCAAGTTGACCGTCAGCAGATAATAATTGACAAATGTGTTTCCTAACAATCGTTTTGTCTCTAATGTAGCTATAGTATTTTTGGGATTCTATTGGATTTATCAACGATATTCATTTCACAATGTCTTTTTTTATTGTATTTTTTTAAATATCTCTGCATTAATACATAACTTTTATAGTCATTAGTTGCACTCGAGCACTTGCATTTCTTATCAACCTGTCACTTTTTAGCAATACTATTTTCAATTTCTTTGTCAAGCCATTTTGGGTGAGTCTGATTTTGGTTGCGTCTGTCCTTATGTGGGATATAAGTATGAATCATCTTAGTGAGCGTATTTTGAAATATTTTCCACATCTTATCTACAGGTCTTTCGCTTAACTTTGCCTTCCAATCTGTAAGCTGAAGCTCCTAACATAGTCCTATGAACTGAGCTTTATTGAAATCGGGTATTTTAGAAACACAGGTATCTATTCTAAAGATATTTAGCAGTTTGAATCTAATTTGTGATCACTATTTGCAATACTCTCACCAACTTCTCCATCGGTTATCATGTTTTCGTGGCTAGTGATTAATAGATCGAGTAAATTACCATATATTGTGGGTTCTTTTACATGATAAACTAAGGAATTGTCACCGAGAAAATCTATCAAGCGACTGCCTATATGGCCATGTTCTAGGGTCATCCAATCAATGTCAGTAAAATTTAAATCACCCATTATCAGTAAGTCCCGGTTGCAGAAACTATACAGTTCTTGAAGCAACAATTTGTCGTCTGCTAATGATAATGTCGTTGGCATATATATGACACCTACATTCATTTTTTGTCCATTTGCTTGGGTTAAATCTACCCACAAACTATCATATACATCCTGTTTTTCTTTCTCTAAAACGCAGCCATAGACATTGCTTTTAAAGTATAACAGAACACCCCCACCTTTCTTGTGTTTTTTTTCCTGATGAAAGTGTTTAAATCCCTCAATATCAAATTTAGCTTCAAACTCTTTACCATTTAACCGTGTCTCGGTTATTCCTATCATATCGAGGATTTTCGCTTTTGATATACGCCTGTATTTCTTGAAATTTGTTCCTAATACTACAAGCATTAAAGTACATTGTTTTAAAAAACTCGTGATTATTTCTTTTTGACACGTTTTGAGTTTCAACATCATGCCTTACATTATAATTTTTTTCTTTAATGGCACCAAGCTCTATATTGATATTTGGTCCTTCATTAACATTCAAAGACTCATGGACATCTGCACTATCAGGGACATCTGGTCACTCACGGTCATTCGATCTCTTATGTACGCCTTGCCCCCATACCTTACCGCGTTCCACACCGGCCTCCCGTCGTTCATTGATATTCAGTCCGGTATCCCTTCCTAAAATTATATTCTGTCCTCCATTTTATCACTTCCCAATTAATCTACTTTATTTATCTAGTTATGATTTTATTTGGCAATTTCTTATCATTCCGTTATCTATGTAATTTATTTGTATATTAACTACAATATCAATAGATATTTTATGTTCTAATATTTAGATTGATAAAACTGAAAATAAGCTATTTGTTCATTTATCTATTTAATTATTCATTCATATACTCATTTATTTATTCGTTATTGCTTTTATTTTCTATTTACCATTTAATCATTTATCAATTTCGTTACTTACGTATTTATTCATTTATTAAATGATGTATTTATATACTTATTTATTATTTATTTACTTATTTATTTACTTATTTGTTTATTTCTTTATTCATTTAATTATATGATTTGATTGATTGATTTATTTATTCATTCATTTATTTATATTTACCTGTTTATTTATTATATGTGTATAAACACACACACACACACACACACACACACACACACACACACACACACACACACACACACACACACACACACACACACACATATATATATATATCATATATATATATATATATATACATATATATATATATATATCCTTATTTATTTACAAGTTCTATTTTACTGACCTTATTTGCTTATTTACTTATTAACTCAATTACTTATTCACCGATCAGCGTATTTATCTCTCTCTCTCTCTCTCTCTCTCTCTCTCTCTCTCTCTCTCTCTCTCTCTATCTCTCTCTCTCTCTCCCTATATATATATATATATATATATATATATATATATATATATATACATGTATGTATACATGTTTATGTATATATATATATATATATACACATATAAACATATATATATATATGTATATATATATATATATTATATATATATATATACATACATGTATATACATACATTTATATGTATGTATATACATATATATATATATATGTTACGCGTAATGTGGATAATTGCCTAATGTTCACATTAGGCAGAAAATTGCCTAATGTTTACATTAGTCAAGCAGTTTGCGTAAAGTTTACAAATTGTTAACATTAGGCAAAAAATGACTATTGTTCACATTATGCCGCCCAATTTTGCCCGATGTGAATTGGACTGCCTAATCTAAACAATGAAAATTAATCGAACAGACAACCTAATCTAAACAATGAAAAATAATCGAACAGACAACCCACAGAAGCCACAAATAATGTAATTTAAAGAATTCCAACGTATTTGAACACATGCAAAACACAATGAAAACAAACTGCCTAATCTAAACGATGAAAATTAATCAAACAGCCAACCTAATCTAAACAATGAAAATTAATCGAACAGAAAATCCACAGAAGCTACAAATAATGCAATTTAAATAATTCCAATGTATTTGAACACATGCAAAACACAATGAAAACAATTCGCCAGTTTGTTTTCAATCACAAATTTTGAGGATGACGTAGACGTCCAGTCACCAACTTCAGCTCTGGCCATAGCACTGAAAGTTCGGCAATTATGGCATTGACAAACTCCCGTCCATTGTCAGACTGCAAAATAGCAGGTGCTCCAAATGTCAGAAAAATATCTAGCAGATTTGCTGCAACCTCTTCTGCTCCTTTTGATGAAGTCTCCATCAGATAAGATCTGCCTGGCATCTTGAAAGGATACCATGACTGCTTACTGGTTTTACTACCAAACCCTTTGGAATTTTTCTGGCTTTCTTTTGATGGCATTGCTCACAGAATGAAATGTAGAGGTAGCATACTTCTTGTGTGATGGTTGACCATTTCTTTTTCACTTCCACAATTTTTTTTTTTTTTTTTTTTTACCACCTCCATGGCCAATTGCTTCATGGGCTGTTTTAACAATACCAAACACTTCTTCGAGAGATGCCAGAAACTTGAACTCATGTTCATTTTTATCTTTTCTTTTCCGAATGAGTCGGTCAGCATTGCCAACACGCAGGACTTCATAGCGGTTCTTGAGGTTATAGTCAAATGCAGAATGAGCTCCATAAGAATTTATTCTTAGCAAAGCCTGGATGTACTTATCACATTGGATGGTGGGCTGGATGACTGTATTCTCAGCCTTGCCTTCCAGTGTTTGACGCAGCTTACGTTCAAAGGCAGCTTGATCCATAGTGCATAAACACAAACTGAAACAAACAAGACAAGATAAAGAAAATACCTAGTCTGGAAATAGGACAGTGATTAGTTATTCAATTCATATTAGATAATGACAAGCAGTAAAAGAAATAAGCATTTTAAGAACAATAAGAACAATGAGAGCGACATGGGCGCCAGAGCACACACCAGCTCTCTGCTGCGGCTCAGCGCCGCGACCGGCCATTGGCTAAAACACACGCACAAACTTCAGCTGGCGCGGCCTCGTCATTCAGTCAACATTAGGCAAAATACCCTTGCCTAATGTGAAAATCTTGCTTAAAGTGAACATTATGCAGGTGTTTTGCCTATTGTGAACATTGCTCAAATTAAGTTGCCTAATGTACACATTAGGCAATTTTCCGGCCTAATGTTCACATTAGGCAATTATCCACATTATGCGTAACATATATATATATATATCTATATACTTATACATATGTATATATATA